>NW_027459046.1:0-300000 GCF_050624435.1 Tenrec ecaudatus | reverse complement strand
GCGGACACTTGGAATATCTAGGCTAACTAGCGGGCACTTGGACTATCTAGGTTAACTAGCGGGCCCTTGGACTATCTAGGTTTACTAGCGGGCACTTGTATTATCTAGGTTAACTAGCGGACACTTGCACTATGTAGGTTACCTAGCGGGCACATGGACTACGTACGTTACCTAGCGGGCACTTGGACTATCTAGGTTACCTAGCCCGCACTTGGACTATGTAGGTTAAGTATAAGGCACTTGGACTATCAAGGTAACCTAGCGGGCTCTTGGAGTATGTAGGTTACCAGCGGGCACTTGGACTGTCTAGGTTAACGAACGTGCACCTGGACTATTTAGGTAACCTAGTGGGCACTTGGACTGTCTAGGTTACCAAGCGGTCACTTGGACTATCTAGGTTAATGAACGGACACTTGGACTATTTAGGTAACCTAGAGGGAACTTGGACTGTCTAGGTTACATAGCTGGCACTTGGAGTATCTAGGTTAACGAACGGGCACTTGGACTATGTAGGTTAGCTAACAGGCACTTTAACTATCTAGGTTACCTAGCAGGCACTTGGAATATGTAGGTTACCTAGCGGACACTTGGACGATCTAGGTTAACTAGCGCGCACTTGGACTATCTAGATTAACAAGCGTGCCCTTGGACTATCTAGGTTAACTAGCGTGCACTTGGACTATATTAGTTACCCAGCGGGCACATGGACTATGTAGGTTACCTAGCGGGCACATGGACTATCTAGGTTACCTAGCGTGCTCTTGGACTATGTAGGTTAACGAACGGGCACTTGGACTATGTAGGTTACCTAGCGGGCACTTGGACTATCTAGGTTACCAGCGGGCACTTGGCCTATCTAGCTTAACGAACGTGCACTTGGACTATGTATGTAACCTAGCGGGCAATTAGACTGTCTAGGTTACCTAGCGGGCTTTGGACTATGTAGGTTAACGAACGGGCACTTGGACTATGTAGGTTAACGAACGGGCACTTGTACTGTGTAGGTTAACTAGCGGACACTTGGACTATCTAGGTTAGCTAACGGGCAATTGGACTATCAAGGTTACCTAACGGGCACTTGGACTATGTAGGTTACCTAGCGGGCACTTGGACTATCTAGGTTACCTAGCAGGCACTTTGACTATCTAGGTTAACTAACGGGCACTTGGACTATGTAGGTTGCCTAGCGAGCACTTGGACTATGTAGGTTCCCTAGCGGGCGCTTGGACTATATAGCTTCCCTAGCGGGTACTTGGTCTGTCTAGGCTAACTAGCAGGCAATTGGACTGTCTAGGTTACCTAGTGGGCACTTGGACTATGTAGTTTACCTAGCAGGCACTTGGACTATGTAGGTTAACTAGCGGGCACTTGGACTATCTAGGTTACCTAGCGGGCACTTGGACTATGTACGTTCCCTAGCGGGCACTTGGGTATCTACGTTACCTAGCGGGCCCTTGGTCTATGTAGGTTAACCAGCAGGCCCTTGGAATATGTAAGTTAACTAGAGGGCACTTGGACGATCCTAGTTAACTAGCGGGCCCTTGGACTATCTAGGTTAACTAGCGGGCACTTGCACTATCTAGGTTAACTAGCGGGCACTTGTACTATGTAGGTTCCCTAGCGGGCATTTGGACTATATTGGTTACCTGGCGGGCACTTGGATTATGTAGGTTACCTAGCGGGCACTTGGACTATGTAGGTTAACTAGCGGGCACTTGGATTATCTAGGTTAACTAACAGGCACTTGGACTATGTATGTTTCAGAGCGGGCAATTGGACCATGTAGGATCCCTAGCGGGCACTTGGACTATCTAGGTTCCCTAAAGGGCACTTGGACTACGTAGGTTAACTAGCGGACAATTGGACGATCTAGGTTAACTAGCGGGTACTTGGACTATCTAGGTTAACTAGCGGTCCCTTGCACTAAGTAGATTAACTAGCGGACAATTGCACTATCTAGGTTACCTAGCGGGCACTTGGATTATCTAGGTTAACTAGCAGGCCCTTGGACTATCTAGGTTACCTAGCAGGTACTTGGACTATGTAGGTTAACTAGCGGGCACTTGCACTCTGTAGGTTACCTAGCGGGCACTTCGACTATGTACCTTCCCTAGCGGGCACTTGGATGATCTATGTTAACAAGCGGGCACTTGGACTATGTAGGTTACCTAGCGGACACTTGCACTATGTAGGTTAACTAGAGGACACTTGGCCAATCTAGGTTAACATGTGGGCCCTTGGACTATGTAGGTTAACTAGCCGGCACTTGGACGATCTAGGTTAACTAGCGGGCACTTGGACGATCTAGGTTAACCTGCGGCACTTGGACTATCAAAGTTAACAAGCGAGCCCTTGGACTATGTAGGCTAACTAGTGGGCCCTTGGACTATCTAGGTTACCTAGGTAGAACTTGGACTATCTAGCGTCCCTAGCGGGCTCTTGGACTATGTAGGTTCCCTATCGGGTAAATGGACTATGTAGGTTTCTATCAGGCATTTGGACTATGTAGGTTAACTAGCGGGCACGTGGACATCTAGGTTACCTAGCGGGCACTTGGACTATCTGGGTTACCTAGCGGGCACTTGGACTATGTACGTCCTCTAGTGGGCACTTGGACTATCTAGGTTAACTAACGGGCACTAGGACAATCTAGGTTAACTAGCGGGCACTTGAACTCTCTACGTTACCTAGCGGGTACTTGGACTATCTAGGTTAACTAGCGGGCAATTGGACTATGTACGTCCTCTAGTGGGCACTTGGACTATCTAGGTTAACTAGCGGGCACTAGGACAATCTAGGTTAACTAGCGGGCACTTGAACTCTCTACGTTACCTAGCGGGTACTTGGACTATCTAGGTTAGCTAGCGGGCACTTGAACTATGTAGGTTAACTAGTGGGCCCTTAGACTATCTAGGTTAGCTAACGGGCACATGGACTATGTAGGTTAATTAGTGGGTACTTGGATTATGTAGGTTCCCTAGCGGGCATTTGGACTATATAGATTACCTAGCGGGCACTTGAACTATCTAAGTTACCTAGCGGGTACTTGGATTATCTAGGTTAACTAGCGGGCATTTGTACTATCTAGGTTACCTAACGGGCACTTGGACTATGTAGGTTCCCTAGCGGGCACTTGGAGTATGTGAGTTCCCTATCGGGCACTTGGACTATGTAGGTTACTAGCGGGCATTTGGACTATGTAGGTTACCTAACGGGCACTTGGCCTATGTAGGTTCTCTATCGGCCACTTGGACAATGTAGGTGACTTCGCGGGCACTTGGACTATATAGGTTAACAAGCGGGCCTGTGGACCATCTAGGTTACCTAGTGGGCACTTGGACTATCTAGGTGACTTAGCGGGCACTTGAACTATGTACATTCCCTAACGGGCACTTGGAGTATGTAGGTTCCCTAGCGGGCACTTGGACTATGTAGGTTCCTCAGCGGGCACTTAGACTATGTAGGTTCCCTATCGGGCACTTGGACTATGTAGCTTAACTAGCGGGGCCTTGGACTATCTAGGTTACCTAGCGGGCACTTGGACTCTGTAGGTTCCATACCGGGCACTTGGACTTTGTAGGTTCTTTATCGGGCACTTGGAGTATATAGGTTTCTATCGGGCACTTGGACTATGTAGGTTAACTAGCGGGCACGTGGACTATCAAGGTTACCTAGCGGGCACTTGGAGTATCTAGGTTAACGAACGGGCACTTGGACTATGTAGGTTAGCTAACAGGCACTTTAACTATCTAGGTTACCTAGCAGGCACTTGGAATATGTAGGTTACCTAGCGGACACTTGGACTATGTAGGTCAACTAGCGGGCCCTTGGACTATCTAGGTTAGCTAACGGGCACTTGGACTGTCTAGGTTACCTAGCGGGCACTTGGATTATCTAGGTTAATGAACGGGCACTTGGACTATGTAGGTTACCTCGCGGGCACTTGGGCTATGTAGTTTAACTAGAAGGCACTTGGACTATCAAGGTTACCTAGCGGGCTCTTGGACTATGTAGGTTACCAGCGGGCACTTGGACTATCTAGGTTAACGAACGTGCACTTGGACTATGTAGGTAAACTAGCGGGCACTTGGACTGTCTAGGTAACCTAGCGGAACCTTGGACTATCTAGGATAACGAACGTGCACTTGGACTATGTAGGTTAACTAGCGGACACTTTGACTATCTAGGTTAGCGAACGGGCAATTGGACTATCAAGGTTACCTAACGGGCACTTGGACTATGTAGGTTACCTAGCAGGCACTTGGACTATCTTGGTTACCTAGCAGGCACTTTGACTATCTAGGTTAACTAACGGGCACTTGGACTATGTGGCTTGCCTAGCGAGCATTTGGGCTATGTAGGTTCCCTAGCGGGCGCTTGGACTATGTAGGTTCCCTAGCGGGTACTTGGACTATCTAGGTTACCTTGCGGGCACTTGGACTATCTAGGTTACCTAGGGGGCCCTTGGACTATATACGTTCCCTAGCGGGCACTTGGGCTATCTACGTTACCTAGCGTGCACTTGGACTATGTAGGTTAACGAACGGCCACTTGGACAATGTAGGTAACCTAATGGTCACTTGGACTGTCTATGTTACCTAGCGGGCACTTGGACTATGTAGGTTAACTAGCGGGCTCTTGGTCTATGTAGGTTAACTAGCAGGCCCTTGGATTATGTAAGTTAACTAGAGGGCACTTGAACGATCCTAGTTAACTAGAGGGCACTTGGACTATCTAGGTTAACTAGCGGGCACTTGGACTATCTAGGTTAACTAGCGGGCACTTGGACTATGTAAGTTACCTAGTGGACACTTGGAATATCTAGGTTAACTAGCGGGCACTTGGACTATCTAGGTTTACTAGCGGGCACTTGTACTATCTAGGTTAACTAGCGGGCACTTGCACTATGTAGGTTACCTAGCGGGCACATGGACTATGTAGGTTACCTAGCGGGCACTTGGAGTATCTAGGTTACCTAGCCCGCACATGGACTATGTAGGTTAACTATAAGGCACTTGGACTATCAAGGTAACCTAGGGGGCTCTTGGACTATGTAGGTTACCAGCGGGCACTTGGACTGTCTAGGTTAACGAACGTGCACCTGGACTATTTAGGTAACCTAGTGGGCACTTGGACTGTCTAGGTTACCTACCGGTCACTTGGACTATCTAGGTTAATGAACGGACACTTGGACTATGTAGGTAACCTAGCGGGAACTTGGACTGTCTAGGTTACATAGCGGGCACTTGGAGTATCTAGGTTAACGAACGGGCACTTGGACTATGTAGGTTAGCTAACAGGCACTTTAACTATCTAGGTTACCTAGCAGGCACTTGGAATATGTAGGATACCTAGCGGACACTTGAATGATCTAGGTTAACTAGCGCGCACTTGGGCTATCTAGGTTAACTAGCGTGCCCTTGGACTATCTAGGTTAACTAGCGTGCACTTGGACAATATTAGTTACCCAGCGGGCACATGGACTATGTAGGTTACCTAGCGGGCACTTGGACTATCTAGGTTACCTAGCGGGCTCTTGGACTATGTAGGTTAACGAACGGGCACTTGGACTATGTAGGTTACCTAGCGGGCACTTGGACTATCTAGGTTACCAGCGGGCACTTGGACTATCTAGCTTAACGAACGTGCACTTGGACTATGTATGTAACCTAGCGGGCACTTGGACTGTCTAGGTTACCTAGCAGGCACTTGGACTATGTAGGTTAATGAACGGGCACTTGGACTATGTAGGTTAACTAGCGGACACTTGGACTATCTAGGTTAGCTAATGGGCAATTGGACTATCAAGGTTACCTAACGGGCACTTGGACTATGTAGGTTACCTAGCGGGCACTTGGACTATCTAGGTTACCTAGCAGGCACTTTGACTATCTAGGTTAACTAACGGGCACTTGGACTATGTAGGTTGCCTAGCGAGCACTTGGAGTATGTAGGTTCCCTAGCGGGCGCTTGGACTATGTAGGTTCCCTAGCTGGTACTTGGACTGTATAGGTTAACTAGCGGGAAATTGGACTGTCTAGGTTACCTAGTGGGCACTTGGACTATGTAGTTTACCTAGCAGGCACTTCGACTATGTAGGTTAACTAGCGGGCACTTGGACTATCTAGGTTTACTAGCGGGCACTTGTATTATCTAGGTTAACTAGCGGGCACTTGCACTATGTAGGTTACATAGCGGGCACATGGACTATGTAGGTTACCTAGCCCACACTTGGACTATGTAGGTTAACTATAAGGCACTTGGACTATCAAGGTAACCAAGCGGACTCTTGGACTATGTAGGTTACCAGCGGGCACTTGGACTGTCTAGGTTAACGATCGTGCACCTGGACTATTTAGGTAACCTAGTGGGCACTTGGACTGTCTAGGTTACCTAGCAGTCACTTGGAATATCTAGGTTAATGAACGGACACTTGGACTATGTAGGTAACCTAGCGGGAACTTGGACTGTCTAGGTTACATAGCGGGCACTTGGAGTATCTAGGTTAACGAACGGGCACCTGGACTATGTAGTTTAGCTAACAGGCACTTTAACTATCTAGGTTACCTAGCAGGCACTTGGAATATGTAGGTTACCTAGCGGACACTTGGATTATCTAGGTTAACTAGCGCGCACTTGGACTATCTAGGTTAACTAGCGTGCCCTTGGACTATCTAAGTTAACTAGCGTGCACTTGGACTATATTAGTGACCCAGCGGTCACTTGGACTATGTATATTACCTTGCGGGCACTTGGACTATCTAGGTTACCTAGCGGGCTCTTGGACTATGTAGGTTAACGAACGGGCACATGGACTATGTAGGTTACCTAGCGGGCACTTGGACTATCTAGGTTACCAGCGGGCACTTGGACTATCTAGCTTAACGAACGTGCACTTGGACTATGTATGTAAACAAGCGGGCACTTGGACTGTCTAGGTTACCTAGCTGGCACTTGGATTATGTAGGTTAATGAACGGGCACTTGGACTATGTAGGTTAACTAGCGGACACTTGGACTATCTAGGTTAGCTAACGGGCAATTGGACTATCAAGGTTACCTAAAGGGCACTTGGACTATGTAGGTTACCTAGCGGGCACTTGGACTATCTAGGTTACCTAGCAGGCACTTTGACTCTCTAGGTTAGCTAACGGGCACTTGGACTATGTAGGTTGCCTAGCGAGCACTTGGAGTATGTAGGTTCCCTAGCGGGCGCTTGGACTATGTAGGTTCCCTAGCGGGTACTTGGACTGTCTAGGTTAACTAGCGGGAAATTGGACTGTCTAGGTTACCTAGTGGGCACTTGGACTATGTAATTTACCTAGCAGGCACTTGGACTATGTAGGTTAACTAGCGGGCACTTGGACTATCTAGGTTACCTAGCGGGCACTTGGACTATGTAAGTTACCTAGCGGACACTTGGAATATCTAGGTAAACTAGCGGGCCCTTGGAATATCTAGGTTTACTAGCGGGCACTGGTATTATCTAGGTTAACTAGGGGGCACTTGCAATATGTAGGTTACCTAGCGGGCACATGGACTATGTACGTTACCTAGCGGGCACTTGGATTATCTAGGTTACCTAGCCCACACTTGGACTATGTAGGTTACCTATAAGGGACTTGGACTATCAAGGTAACCAAGCGGGCTCTTGGACTATGTAGGTTACCAGCGGGCACTTGGACTGTCTAGGTTAACGAACGTGCACCTGGACTATTTAGGTAACCTAGTGGGCACTTGGACTGTCTAGGTTACCTAGCGGTCACTTGGACTATCTAGGTTAATGAACGGACACTTGGACTATGTAGGTAACCTAGCGGGAACTTGGACTGTCTAGGTTACATAGCGGGCACTTGGAGTATCTAGGTTAAAGAACGGGCTCTTGGACTATGTAGGTTAGCTAACAGGCTCTTTAGCTATCTAGGTTACCTAGCAGGCACTTGGAATATGTAGGTTACCTAGCGGACACTTGGACGATCTAGGTTAACTAGCGAGCACTTGGACTATCTAGGTTAACTAGCGTGCCCTTGGACTATCTAGGTTAACTAGCGTGCACTTGGACTATATTAGTGACCCAGCGGGCACAAGGACTATGTAGGTTACCTAGCGGGCACTTGGACTATCTAGGTTACCTAGCGGGCTCTGGGACTATGTAGGTTAACGAACGGGCACTTGGACTATGCAGGTTACCTAGGGGGCACTTGGACTATCTAGGTTACCAGCGGGCACTTGGACTATCTAGCTTAACGAACGTGCACTTGGACTATGTATGTAACCTAGCGGGCACTTCGACTGTCTAGGTTACCTAGCGGGCACTTGGACTATGTAGGTTAACGAACGGGCACTTGGACTATGTAGGTTAACTAGCGGACACTTGGACTATCTAGGTTAGCTAACGGGCAATTGGACTATCAATGTTACCTAACGGGCACTTGGACTATGTAGGTTACCTAGCGGTCACTTGGACTATCTAGGTTACTTAGCAGGCACTTTGACTATCTAGGTTAACTAACGGGCACTTGGACTATGTAGGTTGCCTAGTGAGCACTTGGTCTATGTAGGTTCCCTAGCGGGCGCTTGGACTATGTAGGTTCCCTAGCGGGTACTTGGACTGTCTAGGTTAACTAGCGGGCAATTGGACTGTCTAGGTTACCTAGTGGGCACATGGACTATGTAGTTTACCTAGCAGGCACTTGGACTATGTAGGTTAACTAGCGGGCACTTGGACTATCTAGGTTACCTAGCGGGCACTTGGACTATATACGTGCCCTAGCGGGCACTTGGGCTATCTACGTTGCTTAGCGGGCACTTGGACTATGTATGTTAACGAACGGGCACTTGGACTATGTAGGTAACCCAGTGGTCACTTGGACTGTCTAGGATACCTAGCGGGCACTTGGACTATGTAGGTTAAGTAGCGGGCCCTTGGTCTATGTAGGTTAACTAGAAGGCCCTTGGACTATGTAAGTTAACTAGAGGGCACTTGGACGATCCTAGTTAACTAGCGGGCACTTGGACTATCTAGGTTAACTAGCGGGCACTTGGACTATCTTGGTTAACTAGCGGGCACTCGGACTATTTAGGTTCCCTAGCGGGCATTTGGACTATATTGGTTACCTGGCGGGCACTTGGATTATGTAGGTTATCTAGCGGGCACTTGGACTATGTAGGTTAACTAGCGGGCACTTGGATTATCTAGGTTAACTAACAGGCACTTGGACTATATATGTTCCAGAGCGGGCAATTGGACCATGTAGGTTCCCTAGTGGGCATTTGGACTATCTAGGTTCCCTAAAGTGCACTTGGACTATGTAGGTTAACTAGTGGACAATTAGACGATCTAGGTTACCTAGCGGGCACTTGGACTATCTAGGTTAACTAGCGGTTCCTTGCACTACGTAGGTTAACTAGCGGACACTTGCACTATCTAGGATACGTAGCGGGCACTTGAACTATCAAGGTTAACTTGCAGGCCCTTGGACTATGTAGGTTAACTAGCGGGCACTTGCACTCTCTAGTTTACCTAGCGGGCACTTGGACTATGTACCTTCCCTAGCGGGCACTTGGACTATCTATGTTAACAAGCGGGCACTTGGACTATGTAGGTTACCTAGCGGACACTTGCACTATGTAGGTTAACTAGAGGACACTTGGACGATCTAGGTTAACAAGTGGGCCCTTGGACTATGTATGTTAACTAGACGGCACTTGGACGATCTAGGTTAACAGGTGGGCACTTGGACTATCAAAGTTAACAAGCGAGCCCTTGGACTATGTAGGTTAACTAGTGGGCCCTTGGACTATCTAGGTTACCTAGATAGAACTTGGACTATCTAGCGTCCCTAGCGGGCACTTGGACTATGTAGGTTCCCTATCGGGTACGTGGACTATGTAGGTTTCTATCAGGCATTTGGACTATGTAGGTTAACTAGCGGGCACTTGGACATCTAGGTTACCTAGCGGGCAGTTGGACTATCTGGGTTACCTAGCGGGCACTTGGACTATGTACGTCCTCTAGTGGGCACTTGGACTATCTAGGTTAACTAACGGGCACTAGGACAATCTAGGTTAACTAGCGGGCACTTGGATTATCTAGGTTAGCTAGCGGGCACTTGAACTATGTAGGTTAACTAGTGGGCCCTTAGACTATCTAGGTTAGCTAACGGGCACATGGACTATGTAGGTTAATTAGTGGGTACTTGGATTATGTAGGTTCCCTAGCGGGCATTTGGACTATATAGATTACCTAGCGGGCACTTGAACTATCTAGGTTACCTAGCGGGTACTTGGATTATCTAGGTTAACTAGCGGGCATTTGTACTATCTATGTTACCTAACGGGCACATGGACTATGTAGGTTCCCTAGCGGGCACTTGGAGTATGTGAGTTCCCTATCGGGCACTTCGACTATGTAGGTTACTAGCGGGCATTTGGACTATGTAGGTTACCTAACGGGCACTTGGCCTATGTAGGTTCTCTATCGGCCACTTGGACAATGTAGGTGACTTCGCAGGCACTTGGACTATATAGGTTAACAAGCGGGCCTGTGGACCATCTAGGTTACCTAGCGGGCACTTGGACTATCTAGGTGACTTAGCGGGCACTTGAACTATGTACATTCCCTAACGGGCACTTGGAGTATGTAGGTTCCCTAGCGGGCACTTGGACTGTCTAGGTAACCTAGCGGGCACTTGGACTATCTAGGATAACGAACGGGCACTTGGACTATGTAGGTTAACTAGCGGAAACTTTGACTATCCAGGTTAGCTAACGGGCAATTGGACTATCAAGGTTACCTAACGGGCACTTGGACTATGTAGGTTACCTAGCAGGCCTTGGACTATCTTGGTTACCTAGCAGACACTTTGACTATCTAGGTTAACTAACGGGCACTTGGACTATGTAGCTTGCCTAGCGAGCATTTGTACTATGTAGATTCCCTAGCGGGCGCTTGGACTATGTAGGTTCCCTAGCGGGTACTTTGACTATCTACGTTAACTAGCGGGCACTTGGACTATCTAGGTTACCTAGCGGGCCCTTGGACTATGTACGTTCCCTAGCGGGCACTTGGGCTATCTACGTTACCTAGCGTGCACTTGGACTATGTAGGTTAACGAACGACCACTTGGACAATGTAGGTAACCTAATGGTCACTTGGACTGTCTATGTTACCTAGCGGGCACTTGGACTATGTAGGTTAACTAGCGGGCTCTTGGTCTATGTAGGTTAACTAGCAGGCCCTTGGACTATGTAAGTTAACTAGAGGGCACTTGGACGATCCTAGTTAACTAGAGGGCACTTGGACTATCTAGGTTGACTAGCGGGCACTTGGACTATCTAGGTTAACTAGCGGGCACTTGGACTATGTAAGTTACCTAGTGGACACTTGGAATATCTAGGTTAACTAGCGGACACTTGGACTATCTAGGTTTACTAGCGGGCACTTGTACTATCTAGGTTAACTAGCGGGCACTTGCACTATGTAGGTTACCTAGCGGGCACATGGACTATGTAGGTTACCTAGCGGGCACTTGGAGTATCTAGGTTACCTAGCCCGCACATGGACTATGTAGGTTAACTATAAGGCACTTGGACTATCAAGGTAACCTAGCGGGCTCTTGGACTATGTAGGTTACCAGCGGGCACTTGGACTGTCTAGGTTAACGAACGTGCACCTGGACTATTTAGGTAACCTAGTGGGCACTTGGACTGTCTAGGTTACCTAGCGGTCACTTGGACTATCTAGGTTAATGAACGGACACTTGAACTATGTAGGTAACCTAGCGGGAACTTGGACTGTCTAGGTTACATAGCGGGCACATGGAGTATCTAGGTTAACGAACGGGCACTTGGACTATGTAGGTTAGCTAACAGGCACTTTAACTATCTAGGTTACCTAGCAGGCACTTGGAATATGTAGGTTACCTAGCGGACACTTTGATGATCTAGGTTAAATAGCGCGCACTTGGGCTATCTAGGTTATCTAGCGTGCCCTTGGACTATCTAGGTTAACTAGCGTGCACTTGGACAATATTAGTTACCCAGCGGGCACATGGACTACGTAGGTTACCTAGCGGGCACTTGGACTATCTAGGTTACCTAGCAGGCTCTTGGACTATGTAGGTTAACGAACGGGCACTTGGACTATGTAGGTTACCTAGCGGGCACTTGGACTATCTAGGTTACCAGCGGGCACTTGGACTATCTAGCTTAACGAACGTGCACTTGGACTATGTATGTAACCTAGCGGGCACTTGGACTGTCTAGGTTACCTAGCAGGCACTTGGACTATGTAGGTTAATGAACGGGCACTTGGACTATGTAGGTTAACTAGCGGACACTTGGACTATCTAGGTTAGCTCACGGGCAATTGGACTATCAAGGTTACCTAACGGGCACTTGGACTATGTAGGTTACCTAGCGGGCACTTGGACTATCTAGGTTACCTAGCAGACACTTTGACTATCTAGGTTAACTAGCAGGCCCTTGGACTATCTAGGTTACCTAGCAGTTACTTGGACTATGTAGGTTAACTAGCGGGCACTTGCACTCTCTAGGTTACCTAGCGGGCACTTGGACTATGTACCTTCCCTAGCGGGCACTTGGACTATCTATGTTAACAAGCGGGCACTTGGACTATGTAGGTTACCTAGCGGACACTTGCACTATGTAGGTTAACTAGAGGACACTTGGACGATCTAGGTTAACAAGTGGGCCCTTGGACTATGTAGGTTAACTAGCCGGCACTTGGACGATCTAGGTTAACTAGCGGGCACTTGGACGATCTAGGTTAACCAGTGTGCACTTGGACTATCAAAGTTAACAAGCAAGCCCTTGGACTATGTAGGTTAACTAGTGGGCCCTTGGACTATCTAGGTTACCTAGATAGAACTTGGACTATCTAGCTTCCCTAGCGGGCACTTGGAATATGTAGGTTCCCTATCGGGTACTTGGACTATGTAGGTTTCTATCGGCCATTTGTACTATGTAGGTTAACTAGCGGGCTCTTGGGCTATCTAGGTTACCTAGCGGGCACTTGGTCTATGTACAAACCCTAGCGGGCACTTGGACTATCTGGATTACCTAGCAGACACTTTGACTATCTAGGTTAGCTAACGGGCAATTGGACTATCAAGGTTACCTAACGGGCACTTGGACTATGTAGGTTACCTAGCAGGCACTTGGACTATCTTGGTTACCTAGCAGGCACTTTGACTATCTAGGTTAACTAACGGGCACTTGGACTATGTAGGTTGCCTAGCGAGCATTTGGACTATGTAGGTTCCCTAGCGGGCGCTTGGACTATGTAGGTTCCCTAGCGGGTACTTGGACTGTCTAGGTTAACTAGCGGGCAATTGGACTGTCTAGGTTACCTAGTGGGCACTTGGACTATGTTGTTTACCTAGCAGGCACTAGGACTATCTAGGTTAACTAGCGGGCACTTGGACTATCTAGGTTACCTAGCGGGCCCTTTGACTATGTACGTTCCCTAGCGGGCACTGGGGCTATCTACGTTACCTAGCGGGCACTTGGACTATGTAGGTTATCGAACGGCCACTTGGACAATGTAGGTAACCTAATGGTCACTTGGACTGTCTAGGTTACCTAGCGGGCACTTGGACTATATAGGTTAACTAGCGGGCACTTGGTCTATGTAGGTTAACTAGCAGGCCCTTGGACTATGTAAGTTAACTAGAGGGCACTTGGACGATCCTAGTAAACTAGCGGGCACTTGGACTATCTAGGTTAACTAGCGGGCACTTGCACTATGTAGGTTATCTAGCGGGCACATGGACTATGTAGTTTACCTAGCGGGCACTTGGACTATCTAGGTTACCTAGCCCGCACTTGGACTATGCAGGTTAAGTATAAGGCACTTGGACAATCAAGGTTACCTAGCGGGCTCTTGGACTATGTAGGTTACCAGCGGGCACTTGGACTGTCTAGGTTAAGGAACCTGCACCTGGAATATGTAGGTAACCTAGCGTGCACTTGGACTGTCTAGGTTACCTAGCGGGAACTTGGACTATCTAGGTTAACGAACGGACACCTGGACTATGTAGGTAACCTAGCGGGAACTTGGACAATCTAGGATAACTAGCGCGCACTTGGACAATCTAGGTTAACTAGCGTACCCTTGGACTATCTAGGTTAACTAGCATGCACTTGGACTATATTAGTTACCCAGCGGGCACATGGACAATGTAGGTTACCTAGCGAGCACTTGGACTATCTAGGTTACCTAGCGGTCTCTTGGACTATGTAGGTTACCAGCGGGCACTTGGTCTATCTAGGTTAATGAACGTGCACTTGGACTATGTAGGTAACCTAGCGGGCACTTGGACTGTCTAGGTTACCTAGTGGGCACTTGGACTATCTAGGTTAACGAACGGGCACTTGGACTATGTAGGTTAAGTAGCGGACACTTGGACTCTCTAGGTTAGCTATCGGGCAATTGGACTATCAAGGTTACCTAACGGGCACTTGGACTATGTAGGTTACCTAGCGGTCACTTGGACTATCTAGGTTACCTAGCAGGCATTTTGACTATCTAGGTTAACTAACGGGCACTTGGACTATGTAGGTTGCCTAGCGAGCACTTGGACTATGTAGGTTCCCTAGCGGGCGCTTGGACTATGTAGGTTCCCTAGCGGGTACTTGGTCTGTCTAGTCTAACTAGCGGGCAATTGGACTGTCTAGGTTACCTAGTGGGCACTTGGACTATGTAGTTTACCTAGCAGGCACTTGGACTATGTAGGTTAACTAGCGGGCACTTGGACTATCTAGGTTACCTAGCGGGCACTTGGACTATGTACGTTCCCTAGCGGGCACTTGGGTATCTACGTTACATAGCGAGCACTTGGTCTATGTAGGTTAACTAGCAGGCCCTTGGAATATGTAAGTTAACTAGAGGGCACTTGGACGATCCTAGTTAACTAGTGGGCCCTTGGACTATCTAGGTTAACTAGCGGGCACTTGTACTATGTAGGTTCCCTAGCGGGCATTTGGACTATATTGGTTACCTGGCGGGCACTTGGATTATGTAGGTTACCTAGCGGGCACGTGGACTATGTAGGTTAACTAGCGGGCACTTGGATTATCTAGGTTAACTAACAGGCACTTGGACTATGTATGTTCCAGAGCGGGCAATTGCACCATGTAGGATCCCTAGCGGGCACATGGACTATCTAGGTTCACTAAAGGGCAGTTGGACTATGTAGGTTAACTAGCGGACAATTGGACGATCTAGGTTAACTAGCGGGTACTTGGACTATCTTGGTAAACTAGCGGTCCCTTGCACTACGTAGATTAACTAGCGGACACTTGCACTATGTAGGTTACCTAGCGGGCACTTGGACTATCTAGGTTAACTAGCAGGCCCTTGGACTATCTAGGTTACCTAGCAGGTACTTGGACTATGTAGGTTAACTAGCGGGCACTTGCACTCTCTAGGTTACCTAGCGGGCACTTGGACTATGTACCTTCCCTAGCGGGCACTTGGATTATCTATGTTAACAAGCGGGCACTTGGACTATGTAGGTTACCTAGCGGACACTTGCACTATGTAGGTTAACTAGAGGACACTTGGACGATCTAGGTTAACAAGTGGGCCCTTGGACTATGTAGGTTAACTAGCCGGCACTTGGACGATCTAGGTTAACTAGCGGGCACTTGGACGATCTAGGTTAACCAGCGGGCACTTGGACTATCAAAGTTAACAAGCGAGCCCTTGGACTATGTAGGTTAACTAGTGGGACCTTGGACTATCTAGGTTACCTAGATAGAACTTGGACTATCTAGCTTCCCTAGCGGGCACTTGGACTATATAGGTTCCCTATCGGGTACTTGGACTATGTAGGTTTCTATCAGGCATTTGGACTATGTAGGTTAACTAGCGGGCACTTGGACATCTAGGTTACCTAGCGGGCACTTGGACTATCTGGGTTACCTAGCGGGCACTTGGACTATGTACGTCCCCTAGTGGGCACTTGGACTATCTAGGTTAACTAACGGGCACTAGGACAATCTAGGTTAACTAGCGAGCACTTGAACTCTCTACGTTACCTAGCGGGTACTTGGACTATCTAGGTTAACTAGCGGGCACTTGGATTATCTAGGTTAGCTAGCGGGCACTTGAACTATGTAGGTTAACTAGTGGGCCCTTAGACTATCTACGTTAGCTAACGGGCACATGGACTATATAGGTTAATTAGTGGGTACTTGGATTATGTAGGTTCCCTAGCGGGCATTTGGACTATATAGATTACCTAGCGGGCACTTGAACTATCTAGGTTACCTAGCGGGTACATGGATTATCTAGGTTAACTAGCGGGCATTTGTACTATCTAGGTTACCTAACGGGCACATGGACTATGTAGGTTCCCTAGCGGGCACATGGAGTATGTGAGTTCCCTATCGGGCACTTGGACTATGTAGGTTACTAGCGGGCATTTGGACTATGTAGGTTACCTAACGGGCACTTGGCCTATGTAGGTTCTCTATCGGGCACTTGGACAATGTAGGTGACCTCGTGGGCACTTGGACTATATAGCTTAACAAGCGGGCCTGTGGACCATCTAGGTTACCTAGCGGGCACTTGGACTATCTAGGTTACTTAGCGGGCACTTGAACTATGTACGTTCCCTATCGGGCACTTGGAGTATGTAGGTTCCCTAGCGGGCACTTGGACTATGTAGGTTCCTCAGCGGGCACTTGGACTATGTAGGTTCCCTCTCGGGCACTTGGACTATGTAGGTTAACTAGTGGGCCCTTGGTCTATTTAGGTTACCTAGCGGGCACTTGGACTGTCTAGGTAACCTAGCGGGCACTTGGACTATCTAGGATAACGAACGGGCACTTGGACTATGTAGGTTAACTAGCGGAAACTTTGACTATCCAGGTTAGCTAACGGGCAATTGGACTATCAAGGTTACCTAACGGGCACTTGGACTATGTAGGTTACCTAGCAGGCCTTGGACTATCTTGGTTACCTAGCAGACACTTTGACTATCTAGGTTAACTAACGGGCACTTGGACTATGTAGCTTGCCTAGCGAGCATTTGTACTATGTAGATTCCCTAGCGGGCGCTTGGACTATGTAGGTTCCCTAGCGGGTACTTTGACTATCTACGTTAACTAGCGGGCACTTGGACTATCTAGGTTACCTAGCGGGCCCTTGGACTATGTACGTTCCCTAGCGGGCACTTGGGCTATCTACGTTACCTAGCGTGCACTTGGACTATGTAGGTTAACGAACGACCACTTGGACAATGTAGGTAACCTAATGGTCACTTGGACTGTCTATGTTACCTAGCGGGCACTTGGACTATGTAGGTTAACTAGCGGGCTCTTGGTCTATGTAGGTTAACTAGCAGGCCCTTGGACTATGTAAGTTAACTAGAGGGCACTTGGACGATCCTAGTTAACTAGAGGGCACTTGGACTATCTAGGTTGACTAGCGGGCACTTGGACTATCTAGGTTAACTAGCGGGCACTTGGACTATGTAAGTTACCTAGTGGACACTTGGAATATCTAGGTTAACTAGCGGACACTTGGACTATCTAGGTTTACTAGCGGGCACTTGTACTATCTAGGTTAACTAGCGGGCACTTGCACTATGTAGGTTACCTAGCGGGCACATGGACTATGTAGGTTACCTAGCGGGCACTTGGAGTATCTAGGTTACCTAGCCCGCACATGGACTATGTAGGTTAACTATAAGGCACTTGGACTATCAAGGTAACCTAGCGGGCTCTTGGACTATGTAGGTTACCAGCGGGCACTTGGACTGTCTAGGTTAACGAACGTGCACCTGGACTATTTAGGTAACCTAGTGGGCACTTGGACTGTCTAGGTTACCTAGCGGTCACTTGGACTATCTAGGTTAATGAACGGACACTTGAACTATGTAGGTAACCTAGCGGGAACTTGGACTGTCTAGGTTACATAGCGGGCACATGGAGTATCTAGGTTAACGAACGGGCACTTGGACTATGTAGGTTAGCTAACAGGCACTTTAACTATCTAGGTTACCTAGCAGGCACTTGGAATATGTAGGTTACCTAGCGGACACTTTGATGATCTAGGTTAAATAGCGCGCACTTGGGCTATCTAGGTTATCTAGCGTGCCCTTGGACTATCTAGGTTAACTAGCGTGCACTTGGACAATATTAGTTACCCAGCGGGCACATGGACTACGTAGGTTACCTAGCGGGCACTTGGACTATCTAGGTTACCTAGCAGGCTCTTGGACTATGTAGGTTAACGAACGGGCAC
This sequence comes from Tenrec ecaudatus, assembly GCF_050624435.1. Lineage (NCBI taxonomy): Eukaryota > Metazoa > Chordata > Mammalia > Afrosoricida > Tenrecidae > Tenrec > Tenrec ecaudatus. The sequence goes on along the minus strand of NW_027459046.1, from coordinate 281,724 downwards.
TTGGACTATGTAGGTTACCTAGCGGGCACTTGGACTATCTAGGTTACCAGCGGGCACTTGGACTATCTAGCTTAACGAACGTGCACTTGGACTATGTATGTAACCTAGCGGGCACTTGGACTGTCTAGGTTACCTAGCAGGCACTTGGACTATGTAGGTTAATGAACGGGCACTTGGACTATGTAGGTTAACTAGCGGACACTTGGACTATCTAGGTTAGCTCACGGGCAATTGGACTATCAAGGTTACCTAACGGGCACTTGGACTATGTAGGTTACCTAGCGGGCACTTGGACTATCTAGGTTACCTAGCAGACACTTTGACTATCTAGGTTAACTAGCAGGCCCTTGGACTATCTAGGTTACCTAGCAGTTACTTGGACTATGTAGGTTAACTAGCGGGCACTTGCACTCTCTAGGTTACCTAGCGGGCACTTGGACTATGTACCTTCCCTAGCGGGCACTTGGACTATCTATGTTAACAAGCGGGCACTTGGACTATGTAGGTTACCTAGCGGACACTTGCACTATGTAGGTTAACTAGAGGACACTTGGACGATCTAGGTTAACAAGTGGGCCCTTGGACTATGTAGGTTAACTAGCCGGCACTTGGACGATCTAGGTTAACTAGCGGGCACTTGGACGATCTAGGTTAACCAGTGTGCACTTGGACTATCAAAGTTAACAAGCAAGCCCTTGGACTATGTAGGTTAACTAGTGGGCCCTTGGACTATCTAGGTTACCTAGATAGAACTTGGACTATCTAGCTTCCCTAGCGGGCACTTGGAATATGTAGGTTCCCTATCGGGTACTTGGACTATGTAGGTTTCTATCGGCCATTTGTACTATGTAGGTTAACTAGCGGGCTCTTGGGCTATCTAGGTTACCTAGCGGGCACTTGGTCTATGTACAAACCCTAGCGGGCACTTGGACTATCTGGATTACCTAGCAGACACTTTGACTATCTAGGTTAGCTAACGGGCAATTGGACTATCAAGGTTACCTAACGGGCACTTGGACTATGTAGGTTACCTAGCAGGCACTTGGACTATCTTGGTTACCTAGCAGGCACTTTGACTATCTAGGTTAACTAACGGGCACTTGGACTATGTAGGTTGCCTAGCGAGCATTTGGACTATGTAGGTTCCCTAGCGGGCGCTTGGACTATGTAGGTTCCCTAGCGGGTACTTGGACTGTCTAGGTTAACTAGCGGGCAATTGGACTGTCTAGGTTACCTAGTGGGCACTTGGACTATGTTGTTTACCTAGCAGGCACTAGGACTATCTAGGTTAACTAGCGGGCACTTGGACTATCTAGGTTACCTAGCGGGCCCTTTGACTATGTACGTTCCCTAGCGGGCACTGGGGCTATCTACGTTACCTAGCGGGCACTTGGACTATGTAGGTTATCGAACGGCCACTTGGACAATGTAGGTAACCTAATGGTCACTTGGACTGTCTAGGTTACCTAGCGGGCACTTGGACTATATAGGTTAACTAGCGGGCACTTGGTCTATGTAGGTTAACTAGCAGGCCCTTGGACTATGTAAGTTAACTAGAGGGCACTTGGACGATCCTAGTAAACTAGCGGGCACTTGGACTATCTAGGTTAACTAGCGGGCACTTGCACTATGTAGGTTATCTAGCGGGCACATGGACTATGTAGTTTACCTAGCGGGCACTTGGACTATCTAGGTTACCTAGCCCGCACTTGGACTATGCAGGTTAAGTATAAGGCACTTGGACAATCAAGGTTACCTAGCGGGCTCTTGGACTATGTAGGTTACCAGCGGGCACTTGGACTGTCTAGGTTAAGGAACCTGCACCTGGAATATGTAGGTAACCTAGCGTGCACTTGGACTGTCTAGGTTACCTAGCGGGAACTTGGACTATCTAGGTTAACGAACGGACACCTGGACTATGTAGGTAACCTAGCGGGAACTTGGACAATCTAGGATAACTAGCGCGCACTTGGACAATCTAGGTTAACTAGCGTACCCTTGGACTATCTAGGTTAACTAGCATGCACTTGGACTATATTAGTTACCCAGCGGGCACATGGACAATGTAGGTTACCTAGCGAGCACTTGGACTATCTAGGTTACCTAGCGGTCTCTTGGACTATGTAGGTTACCAGCGGGCACTTGGTCTATCTAGGTTAATGAACGTGCACTTGGACTATGTAGGTAACCTAGCGGGCACTTGGACTGTCTAGGTTACCTAGTGGGCACTTGGACTATCTAGGTTAACGAACGGGCACTTGGACTATGTAGGTTAAGTAGCGGACACTTGGACTCTCTAGGTTAGCTATCGGGCAATTGGACTATCAAGGTTACCTAACGGGCACTTGGACTATGTAGGTTACCTAGCGGTCACTTGGACTATCTAGGTTACCTAGCAGGCATTTTGACTATCTAGGTTAACTAACGGGCACTTGGACTATGTAGGTTGCCTAGCGAGCACTTGGACTATGTAGGTTCCCTAGCGGGCGCTTGGACTATGTAGGTTCCCTAGCGGGTACTTGGTCTGTCTAGTCTAACTAGCGGGCAATTGGACTGTCTAGGTTACCTAGTGGGCACTTGGACTATGTAGTTTACCTAGCAGGCACTTGGACTATGTAGGTTAACTAGCGGGCACTTGGACTATCTAGGTTACCTAGCGGGCACTTGGACTATGTACGTTCCCTAGCGGGCACTTGGGTATCTACGTTACATAGCGAGCACTTGGTCTATGTAGGTTAACTAGCAGGCCCTTGGAATATGTAAGTTAACTAGAGGGCACTTGGACGATCCTAGTTAACTAGTGGGCCCTTGGACTATCTAGGTTAACTAGCGGGCACTTGTACTATGTAGGTTCCCTAGCGGGCATTTGGACTATATTGGTTACCTGGCGGGCACTTGGATTATGTAGGTTACCTAGCGGGCACGTGGACTATGTAGGTTAACTAGCGGGCACTTGGATTATCTAGGTTAACTAACAGGCACTTGGACTATGTATGTTCCAGAGCGGGCAATTGCACCATGTAGGATCCCTAGCGGGCACATGGACTATCTAGGTTCACTAAAGGGCAGTTGGACTATGTAGGTTAACTAGCGGACAATTGGACGATCTAGGTTAACTAGCGGGTACTTGGACTATCTTGGTAAACTAGCGGTCCCTTGCACTACGTAGATTAACTAGCGGACACTTGCACTATGTAGGTTACCTAGCGGGCACTTGGACTATCTAGGTTAACTAGCAGGCCCTTGGACTATCTAGGTTACCTAGCAGGTACTTGGACTATGTAGGTTAACTAGCGGGCACTTGCACTCTCTAGGTTACCTAGCGGGCACTTGGACTATGTACCTTCCCTAGCGGGCACTTGGATTATCTATGTTAACAAGCGGGCACTTGGACTATGTAGGTTACCTAGCGGACACTTGCACTATGTAGGTTAACTAGAGGACACTTGGACGATCTAGGTTAACAAGTGGGCCCTTGGACTATGTAGGTTAACTAGCCGGCACTTGGACGATCTAGGTTAACTAGCGGGCACTTGGACGATCTAGGTTAACCAGCGGGCACTTGGACTATCAAAGTTAACAAGCGAGCCCTTGGACTATGTAGGTTAACTAGTGGGACCTTGGACTATCTAGGTTACCTAGATAGAACTTGGACTATCTAGCTTCCCTAGCGGGCACTTGGACTATATAGGTTCCCTATCGGGTACTTGGACTATGTAGGTTTCTATCAGGCATTTGGACTATGTAGGTTAACTAGCGGGCACTTGGACATCTAGGTTACCTAGCGGGCACTTGGACTATCTGGGTTACCTAGCGGGCACTTGGACTATGTACGTCCCCTAGTGGGCACTTGGACTATCTAGGTTAACTAACGGGCACTAGGACAATCTAGGTTAACTAGCGAGCACTTGAACTCTCTACGTTACCTAGCGGGTACTTGGACTATCTAGGTTAACTAGCGGGCACTTGGATTATCTAGGTTAGCTAGCGGGCACTTGAACTATGTAGGTTAACTAGTGGGCCCTTAGACTATCTACGTTAGCTAACGGGCACATGGACTATATAGGTTAATTAGTGGGTACTTGGATTATGTAGGTTCCCTAGCGGGCATTTGGACTATATAGATTACCTAGCGGGCACTTGAACTATCTAGGTTACCTAGCGGGTACATGGATTATCTAGGTTAACTAGCGGGCATTTGTACTATCTAGGTTACCTAACGGGCACATGGACTATGTAGGTTCCCTAGCGGGCACATGGAGTATGTGAGTTCCCTATCGGGCACTTGGACTATGTAGGTTACTAGCGGGCATTTGGACTATGTAGGTTACCTAACGGGCACTTGGCCTATGTAGGTTCTCTATCGGGCACTTGGACAATGTAGGTGACCTCGTGGGCACTTGGACTATATAGCTTAACAAGCGGGCCTGTGGACCATCTAGGTTACCTAGCGGGCACTTGGACTATCTAGGTTACTTAGCGGGCACTTGAACTATGTACGTTCCCTATCGGGCACTTGGAGTATGTAGGTTCCCTAGCGGGCACTTGGACTATGTAGGTTCCTCAGCGGGCACTTGGACTATGTAGGTTCCCTCTCGGGCACTTGGACTATGTAGGTTAACTAGTGGGCCCTTGGTCTATTTAGGTTACCTAGCGGGCACTTGGATGATGCAAGTTCCCTAGCCAGCACTAAGACTATTGGTTCCCTAACGGGCACTTGGACTATGTAGGTTCCATAGCGGGCACTTGGACTTTGTAGGTTCTTTATCGGGCACTTGGACTATATAGGTTTCTATCGGGCACTTGGACTATGTAGGTTAACTAGCGGGCACGTGGACTATCAAGGTTACCTAGCGGGCACTTGGTCTATGTACATACCCTAGCGGGCACTAGGACTATGTATGTCCCCTAGAGGGCACTTGGAGTATCTGGGTTAACTAAAGGGCACTAGGACTATCTAGTTAAAGTAGCGGGTACTTGGTCTATGTAGGTCAGCTAGCGGGCCCTTGGACTATCTAGGTTAGCTAACCGGCACTTGGACTGTCTAGGTTACCTAGCGGGCACTTGGATTATCTAGGTTAACGAACGGGCACTTGGACTACGTAGGTTACCTAGCGGGCACTTGGGCTATGTAGGTTAACTAGAAGGCACTTGGACTATCAAGGTTACCTAGCGGGCTCTTGGACTATGTAGGTTACCAGCGGGCACTTGGACTATCTAGGGTAACGAACGTGCACTTGGACTATGTAGGTAACCTAGCGGGCACTTGGACAGTCTAGGTAACCTAGCGGGCACTTGGACTATCTAGGTTAACGAACGGGCACTTGGACTATGTAGGTTAACTAGCGGACACTTTGACTATCTAGGTTAGCTAACGGGCAATTGGACTATCAAGGTTACCTAACGGGCACTTGGACTATGTAGGTTACCTAGCGGGCACTTGGACTATCTTGGGTACCTAGCAGGCACTTTGACTATCTAGGTTAACTAACGGGCACTTGGACTATGTAGGTTGACTAACAAGCATTTGGACTATGTAGGTTCCCTAGCGGGCGCTTGGAGTATATAGGTTCCCTAGCGGGTACTTGGACTGTCTAGGTTAACTAGCGGCAATTGGACTGTCTAGGTTACCTAGTGGGCACTTGGACTATGTAGTTTACCTAGCAGGCACTTGGACTATGTAGGTTAACTAGCGGGCACTTGGACTATCTAGGTTACCTAGCGGGCCCTTGGACTATGTACGTTCCCTAGCGGGCACTTGGGCTATCTACGTTACCTAGCGGGCACTTGGACTATGTAGGTTAACGAACGGCCACTTGGACAATGTAGGTAACCTAAAGGTCACTTGGACTGTCTAGGTTACCTAGCGGGCACTTGTACTATGTAGGTTAACTAGCGGGCTCTTGGTCTATGTAGGTTAACTAGCAGGCCCTTGGACTATGTAAGTTAACTAGAGGGCACTTGGACGATCCTAGTAAACTAGCGGGCACTTGGACTATCTAGGTTAACTAGCGGGGACTTGGACTATCTAGGTTAACTAGCGGGCCCTTGGACTATCTAGGTTAACGAACGGACACTTGGACTATGTAGGTAACCTAGCGGGAACTTGGACTGTCTAGGTTAGCGAACGGTCACTTGGACTATTTAGGTTAGCTAACAGGCACTTTGACTATCTAGGTTACCTAGCCCGCACTTGGACTATGTAGGTTAACTATAAGGCACTAGGACTATCAAGGTTACCTAGCGGGCTCTAGGACTATGTAGGTTACCAGCGGGCACTTGGACTGTCTTGGTTAAGGAACGTGCACCTGGAATATGTAGGTAACCTAGCGGGCACTTGGACTGTCTAGGTTACCTAGCGGGAACTTGGACTATCTAGGTTAACGAACGGACACTTGGACTATGTAGGAAACCTAGCAGGATCTTGGACTGTCTAGGTTAGCGAACGGGCACTTGGACTATGTAGGTTAGCTAACAGGCACTTTGACTATCTAGGTTACCTAGCAGGCACTTGGACTATGTAGGTTACCTAGCGGACACTTGGACGATCTAGGATAACTAGCGCGCACTTGGACTATCTAGGTTAACTAGCGTGCCCTTGGACTATCTAGGTTAACTAACGTGCACTTGGACTATATTAGTTACCCAGCGGGCACATGGCCTATGTAGGTTACTTAGCGAGCACTTGGACTATCTAGGTTACCTAGCGGGCTCTTGTACTATGTAGGTTACCAGCGGGCACTTGGTCTATCTAGGTTAATGAACGTGCACTTGGACTATGTAGGTAACCTAGCGGGCACTTGGACTGTCTAGGTTACCTAGCGGGCACTTGGACTATCTAGGTTAACGAACGGGCACTTGGACTATGTAGGTTAACTAGCGGACACTTGAACTATCTAGGTTAGCTATCGGGCAATTGAACTATCAAGGTTACCTAACGGGCACTTGGACTATGTAGGTTACCTAGCGGTCACTTGGACTATCTAGGTTACCTAGCAGGCATTTTGACTATCTAGGTTAACTAACGGGCACTTGGACTATGTAGGTTGCCTAGCGAGCACTTGGACTATGTAGGTTCCCTAGCGGGCGCTTGGACTATGTAGGTTCCCTAGCGGGTACTTGGTCTGTCTAGGCTAACTAGCGGGCAATTGGACTGTCTAGGTTACCTAGTGGGCACTTGGACTATGTAGTTTACTTAGCAGGCACTTGGACTATGTAGGTTAACTAGCGGGCACTTGGACTATCTAGGTTACCTAGCGGGCACTTGGACTATGTACGTTCCCTAGCGGGCACTTGGGTATCTACGTTACATAGCGGGCACTTGGTCTATGTAGGTTAACTAGCAGGCCCTTGGAATATGTAAGTTAACTAGAGGGCACTTGGACGATCCTAGTTAACCAGCAGGCCCTTGGACTATCTAGGTTAACTAGCGGGCACTTGGACTATCTAGGTTAACTAGCGGGCACTTGTACTATGTAAGTTCCCTAGCGGGCATTTGGACTATATTGGTTACCTGGCGGGCACTTGGATTATGTAGGTTACCTAGCGGGCACGTGGACTATGTAGGTTAACTAGCGGGCACTTGGATTATCTAGGTTAACTAACAGGCACTTGGACTATGTATGTTCCAGAGCGGGCAATTGGACCATGTAGGATCCCTAGCGGGCACATGGACTATCTAGGTTACCTAAAGGGCAGTTGGACTATGGAGGTTAACTAGCGGACAATTGGACGATCTAGGTTAACTAGCGGGTACTTGGACTATCTAGGTTAACTAGCGGTCCCTTGCACTATGTAGATTAACTAGCGGACACTTGCACTATGTAGGTTACCTAGCGGGCACTTGGACTATCTTGGTTAACTAGCAGGCCCTTGGACTATCTAGGTTACCTAGCAGGTACTTGGACTATGTAGGTTAACTAGCGGGCACTTGCACTCTCTAGGTTACCTAGCGGGCACTTGGACTATGTACCTTCCCTAGCGGGCACTTGGATTATCTATGTTAACAAGCGGGCACTTGGACTATGTAGGTTACCTAGCGGACACTTGCACTATGTAGGTTAACTAGAAGACACTTGGACAATCTAGGTTAACAAGTGGGCCCTTGGACTATATAGGTTAACTAACCGGCACTTGGACGATCTATGTTAACTAGCGGGCACTTGGACGATCTAGGTTAACCAGCGGGCACTTGGACTATCAAAGTTAACAAGCGAGCCCTTGGACTATGTAGGTTAACTAGTGGGACCTTGGACTATCTAGGTTACCTAGATAGAACTTGGAATATCTAGCTTCCCTAGCGGGCACTTGGACTATGTATGTTCCCTATCGGGTACTTGGACTATGTAGGTTTCTATCAGGCATTTGGACTATGTAGGTTAACTAGCGGGCACTTGGACATCTAGGTTACCTAGCGGGCACTTGGACTATCTGGGTTACCTAGCGGGCACTTGGACTATGTACGTCCCCTAGTGGGCACTTGGACTATCTAGGTTAACTAACGGGCACTAGGACAATCTAGGTTAACTAGCGAGCACTTGAACTCTCTACGTTACCTAGCGGGTACTTGGACTATCTAGGTTAACTAGCGGGCACTTGGATTATCTAGGTTAGCTAGCGGGCACCTGAACTATGTAGGTTAACTAGTGGGCCCTTAGACTATCTAGGTTAGCTAAAGGGCACATGGACTATATAGGTTAATTAGTGGGTACTTGGATTATGTAGGTTCCCTAGCGGGCATTTGGACTATATAGATTACCTAGCGGGGACTTGAACTATCTAGGTTACCTAGCGGGTACATGGATTATCTGGGTTAACTAGCGGGCATTTGGAGTATCTAGGTTACCTTACGAGCACTTGGACTATGTAGGTTCCCTAGCGGGCACATGGAGTATGTGACTTCCCTATCGGGCACTTGGACTATGTAGGTTACTAGCGGGCATTTGGACTATGTAGGTTACCTAACGGGCACTTGGCCTATGTAGGTTCTCTATCGGGCACTTGGACAATGTAGGTGACCTCGCGGGCACTTGGACTATATAGGTTAACAAGCGGGCCTGTGGACCATCTAGGTTACCTAGAGGGCACTTGGACTATCTAGGTTACTTAGCGGGCACTTGAACTATGTACGTTCCCTAACGGGCACTTGGAGTATGTAGGTTCCCTAGCGGGCACTTGGACTATGTAGGTTCCTCAGCGGGCACTTGGACTATGTAGGTTCCCTATCGGGCACTTGGACTATGTAGGTTAACTAGTGGGCCCTTGGTCTATCTAGGTTACCTAGCGGGCACTAGGATGATGCAAGTTCCCTAGCCAGCACTAAGACTATTGGTTCCCTAAAGGGCACTTGGACTATGTAGGTTCCATAGCGGGCACTTGGACTTTGTAGGTTCTTTATCGGGCACTTTGACTATATAGGTTTCTATCGGGCACTTGGACTATGTAGGTTAACTAGCGGGCACGTGGACTATCAAGGTTACCTAGTGGGCACTTGGTCTATGTACATACCCTAGCGGGCACTAGGACTATGTATGTCCCCTAGAGGGCACTTGGAGTATCTGGGTTAACTAAAGGGCCCTAGGACTATCTAGTTTAACTAGCGGGTACTTGGTCTATGTAGGTCAACTAGCGGGCCCTTGGACTATCTATGTTAGCTAACGGGCACTTGGACTGTCTAGGTTACCTAGCGGGCACTTGGATTATCTAGGTTAACGAACGGGCACTTGGACTACGTAGGTTACCTAGCGGGCACTTGGGCTAAGTAGGTTAACTAGAAGGCACTTGGACTATCAAGGTTACCTAGCGGGCTCTTGGACTATGTAGGTTTCCAGCGGGCACTTGGACTATCTAGGGTAACGAACGTGCACTTGGACTATGTAGGTAACCTAGCGGGCACTTGGACAGTCTAGGTAACCTAGCGGGCACTTGGACTATCTAGGTTAACGAACGGGCACTTGGACTATGTAGGTTAACTTGCGGACACTTTGACTATCTAGGTTAGCTAACGGGCAATTGGACTATCAAGGTTACCTAACGGGCACTTGGACTATGTAGGTTACCTAGCGGGCACTTGGACTATCTTGGTTACCTAGCAGGCACTTTGACTATCTAGGTTAAGAACGGGCACTTGGACTATGTAGGTTGCCTCGCGAGCATTTGGACTATGTAGGTTCCCTAGCGGGCGCTTGGACTATGTAGGTTCCCTAGCGGGTACTTGGACTGTCTAGGTTAACTAGCGGGCAATTGGACTGTCTAGGTTACCTAGTGGGCACTTGGACTATGTAGTTTACCTAGCAGGCACTTGGACTATGTAGGTTAACTAGCGGGCACTTGGACTATCTAGGTTACCTAGCGGGCCCTTGGACTATGTACGTTCCCTAGCGGGCACTTGGGCTATCTACGTTACCTAGCGGGCACTTGGACTATGTAGGTTAACGAACGGCCACTTGGACAATGTAGGTAACCTAAAGGTCACTTGGACTGTCTAGGTTACCTAGCGGGCACTTGTACTATGTAGGTTAACTAGCGGGCTCTTGGTCTATGTAGGTTAACTAGCAGGCCCTTGGACTATGTAAGTTAACTAGAGGGCACTTGGACGATCCTAGTAAACTAGCGGGCACTTGGACTATCTAGGTTAACTAGCGGGGACTTGGACTATCTAGGTTAACTAGCGGGCCCTTGGACTATCTAGGTTAACGAATGGACACTTGGACCATGTAGGTAACCTAGCGGGAACTTGGACTGTCTAGGTTAGCGAACGGGCACTTGGACTATTTAGGTTAGCTAACAGGCACTTTGACTATCTAGGTTACCTAGCCCGCACTTGGACTATGTAGGTTAACTATAAGGCACTAGGACTATCAAGGTTACCTAGCGGGCTCTTGGACTATGTAGGTTACCAGCGGGCACTTGGACTGTCTAGGTTAAGGAACGTGCACCTGGAATATGTAGGTAACCTAGCAGGCACTTGGACTGTCTAGGTTACCTAGCGGGCACTTGGACTATCTAGGTTAACGAACGGACACTTGGACTATGTAGGTAACCTAGCAGGAACTTGGACTGTCTAGGTTAGCGAACGGGCACTTGGACTATTTAGGTTAGCTAACAGGCACTTTGACTATCTAGGTTACCTAGCAGGCACTTGGACTATGTTGGTTACCTAGCGGACACTTGGATGATCTAGGATAACTAGCGCGCACTTGGACTATCTAGGTTAACTAGCGTGCCCTTGGACTATCTAGGTTAACTAGCGTGCACTTGGACTATATTAGTTACCCAGCGGGCACATGGACTATGTAGGTTACCTAGCGAGCACTTGGACTATCTAGGTTACCTAGCGGGCTCTTGGACTATGTAGGTTACCAGCGGGCACTTGGTCTATCTAGGTTAATGAACGTGCACTTGGACTATGTAGGTAACCTAGCGGGCACTTGGACTGTCTAGGTTACCTAGCGGGAACTTGGACTCTCTAGCTTAACGAACGGGCACTTGGACTATGTAGGTTAACTAGCGGACACTTGGACTATCTAGGTTAGCTATCGGGCAAATGGACTATCAAGGTTACCTAACGGGCACTTGGACTATGTAGGTTACCTAGCGGTCACTTGGACTATCTAGGTTACCTAGCAGGCATTTTGACTATCTAGGTTAACTAACGGGCACTTGGACTATGTAGGTTGCCTAGCGAGCACTTGGACTATGTAGGTTCCCTAGCGGGCGCTTGGACTATATAGGTTCCCTAGCGGGTACTTGGTCTGTCTAGGCTAACTAGCGGGCAATTGGACTGTCTAGGTTACCTAGTGGGCACTTGGACTATGTAGTTTACCTAGCAGGCACTTGGACTATGTAGGTTAACTAGCGGGCACTTGGACTATCTAGGTTACCTAGCGGGCACTTGGACTATGTACGTTCCCTAGCGAGCACTTGGGCATCTACGTTACATAGCGGGCACTTGGTCTATGTAGGTTAACTAGCAGGCCCTTGGAATATGTAAGTTAACTAGAGGGCACTTGGACGATCCTAGTTAACTAGCGGGCCCTTGGACTATCTAGGTTACCTAGCAGGTACTTGGACTCTGTAGGTTAACTAGCGGGCACTTGCACTCTCTAGGTTACCTAGCGGGCACTTGGACTATGTACCTTCCCTAGCGGGCACTTGGACTATCTATGTTAACAAGCGGGCACTTGGACTATGTAGGTTACCTAGTGGACACTTGCACTATGTAGGTTAACTAGAGGACACTTGTACGATCTAGGTTAACAAGTGGGCCCTTGGACTATATAGGTTAACTAGCCGGCACTTGGACGATCTAGGTTAACTAGCGGGCAATTGGACGATCTAGGTTAACCAGTGTGCACTTGGACTATCAAAGTTAACAAGCGAGCCCTTGGACTATGTAGGTTAACTAGTGGGCCCTTGGACTATCTAGGTTACCTAGATAGAACTTGGACTATCTAGCTTCCCTAGCGGGCACTTGGACTGTGTAGGTTCCCTATCGGGTACTTGGACTATGTAGGTTTCTATCGGCCATTTGTACTATGTAGGTTAACTAGCGGGCACTTGGACTATCTAGGTTACCTAGCGGGCACTTGGTCTACGTACAAACCCTAGCGGGCACTTGGACTATCTGGATTACCTAGCGGACACTTTGACTATCTAGGTTAGCTAACGGGCAATTGGACTATCAAGGTTACCTAACGGGCACTTGGACTATGTAGGTTACCTAGCAGGCACTTGGACTATATTGGTTACCTAGCAGGCACTTTGACTATCTAGGTTAACTAACGGGCACTTGTACTATGTAGGTTGCCTAGCGAGCATTTGGACTATGTAGGTTCCCTAGCGGGCGCTTGGACTATGTAGGTTCCCTAGCGGGTACTTGGACTGTCTAGGTTAACTAGCGGGCAATTGGACTATCTAGGTTACCTAGTGGGCACTTGGACTATGTAGTTTACCTAGCTGGCACTAGGACTATCTAGGTTAACTAGCGGGCACTTGGACTATCTAGGTTGCCTAGCGGGCCCTTTGACTATGTACGTTCCCTAGCGGGCACTTGGGCTATCTACGTTACCTAGCGGGCACTTGGACTATGTAGGTTAACGAACGGCCACTTGGACAATGTAGGTAACCTAATGGTCACTTGGACTGTCTAGGTTATCTAGCGGGCACTTGTACTATGTAGGTTAACTAGCGGGCTCTTGGTCTATGTAGGTTAACTAGCAGGCCCTTGGACTATGTAAGTTAACTAGAGGGCACTTGGACGATCCTAGTAAACTAGCGGGCACTTGGACTATCTAGGTTAACTAGCGGGCACTTGCACTATGTAGGTTATCTAGCGGGCACATGGACTATGTAGGTTACCTAGCGTGCACTTGGACTATCTAGGTTACCTAGCCCGCCCTTGGACTATGTAGGTTAACTATAAGACTCTTGGACAATCAAGGTTACCTAGCGGGCTCTTGGACTATGTAGCTTACCAGCGGGCACTTGGACTTTCTAGGTTAAGGAACGTGCACCTGGAATATGTAGGTAACCTAGCGGGCACTTGGACTGTCAAGGTTACCTAGCGGGAACTTGGACTATCTAGGTTAACGAACGGACACTTGGACTATGTAGGTAACCTAGCAGGAACTTGGACTGTCTAGGTTAGCGAACGGGCACTTGGACTATGTAGGTTAGCTAACAGGCACTTTGACTATCTAGGTTACCTAGCAGGCACTTGGACTATGTAGGTTACCTAGCGGACACTTGGACGATCTAGGATAACTAGCGCGCACGTGGACTATCTAGGTTAACTAGCGTGCCCTTGGACTATCTAGGTTAACTAGCATGCACTTGGACTATATTAGTTACCCAGCGGGCACATGGACAATGTAGGTTACCTAGCGAGCACTTGGACTATCTAGGTTACCTAGCGGTCTCTTGGACTATGTAGGTTACCAGCGGGCACTTGGTCTATCTAGGTTAATGAACGTGCACTTGGACTATGTAGGTAACCTAGCGGGCACTTGGACTGTCTAGGTTACCTAGCGGGCACTTGGACAATCTAGGTTAACGAACGGGCACTTGGACTATGTAGGTTAACTAGCGGACACTTGGACTATCTAGGTTAGCTTTCGGGCAATTGGAATATCAAGGTTACCTAACGGGCACTTGGACTATGTAGGTTACCTAGCGGTCACTTGGACTATCTAGGTTACCTAGCAGGCATTTTGACTATCTAGGTTAACTAACGGGCACTTGGACTATGTAGGTTGCCTAGCGAGCACTTGGACTATGTAGGTTCCCTAGCGGGCGCTTGGACTATGTAGGTTCCCTAACGGGTACTTGGTCTGTCTATGCTAACTAGCGGGCAATTGGACTGTCTAGGTTACCTAGTGGGCACTTGGACTATGTAGTTTACCTAGCAGGCACTTGGACTATGTAGGTTAACTAGCGGGCACTTGGACTATCTAGGTTACCTAGCGGGCACTTGGACTATGTACGTTCCCTAGCGGGCACTTGGGTATCTACGTTACATAGCGGGCACTTGGTCTATGTAGGTTAACTAGCAGGCCCTTGGAATATGTAAGTTAACTAGAGGGCACTTGGACGATCCTAGTAAACTAGCGGGCCCTTGGACTATCTAGGTTAATTAGCGGGCACTTGGACTATCTAGGTTAACTAGCGGGCACTTGTAGTATGTAGGTTCCCTAGCGGGCATTTGGACTATATTGGTTACCTGGCGGGCACTTGGATTATGTAGGTTACCTAGAGGGCACGTGGACTATGTAGGTTAACTAGCGGGCACTTGGATTATCTAGGTTAACTAACAGGCACTTGGACTATGTATGTTCCAGAGCGGGCAATTGGACCATGTAGGATCCCTAGCGGGCACATGGACTATCTAGGTTCCCTAAAGGGCAGTTGGACTATGTAGGTTAACTAGCGGACAATTGGACGATCTAGGTTAACTAGCGGGTACTTGGACTATCTAGGTTAACTAGCGGTCCCTTGCACTACGTAGATTAACTAGCGGACACTTGCACTATGTAGGTTACCTAGCGGGCACTTGGACTATCTAGGTTAACTAGCAGGCCCTTGGACTATCTAGGTTAACTAGCAGGTACTTGGACTATGTAGGTTAACTAGCGGGCACTTGCACTCTCTAGGTTACCTAGCGGGCACTTGGACTATGTACCTTCCCTAGCGGGCACTTGGATTATCTATGTTAACAAGCGGGCACTTGGACTCTGTAGGTTACCTAGCGGACACTTGCACTATGTAGGTTAACTAGAGGACACTTGGACGATCTAGGTTAACAAGTGGGCCCTTGGACTATGTAGGTTAACTAGCCGGCACTTGGACGATCTAGGTTAACTAGCGGGCACTTGGACGATCTAGGTTAACCAGCGGGCACTTGGACTATCAAAGTTAACAAGCGAGCCCTTGGACTATGTAGGTTAACTAGTGGGACCTTGGACTATCTAGGTTACCTAGATAGAACTTGGACTATCTAGCTTCCCTAGCGGGCACTTGGACTATGTATGTTCCCTATCGGGTACTTGGACTATGTAGGTTTCTATCAGGCATTTGGACTATGTAGGTTAACTAGCGGGCACTTGGACATCTAGGTTACCTAGCGGGCACTTGGACTATCTGGGTTACCTAGCGGGCACTTGGACTATGTATGTCCCCTAGTGGGCACTTGGACTATCTAGGTTAACTAACGGGCACTAGGACAATCTAGGTTGACTAGCGAGCACTTGAACTCTCTACGTTACCTAGCGGGTACTTGGACTATCTAGGTTAACTAGCGGGCATTTGGATTATCTAGGTTAGCTAGCGGGCACTTGAACTATGTAGGTTAACTAGTGGGCCCTTAGACTATCTAGGTTAGCTAACGGGCACATGGAATATATAGGTTAATTAGTGGGTACTTGGATTATGTAGGTTCCCTAGCGGGCATTTGGACTATATAGATTACCTAGCGGGCACTTGAACTATCTAGGTTACCTAGCGGGTACATGGATTATCTAGGTTAACTAGCGGGCATTTGGACTATCTAGGTTACCTAACGGGCACTTGGACTATGTAGGTTCCCTAGCGGGCACATGGAGTATGTGAGTTCCCTATCGGGCACTTGGACTATGTAGGTTACTAGCGGGCATTTGGACTATGTAGGTTACCTAACGGGCACTTGGCCTATGTAGGTTCTCTATCGGGCACTTGGACAATGTAGGTGAACTCGCGGGCACTTGGACTATATAGCTTAACAAGCGGGCCTGTGGACCATCTAGGTTACCTAGAGGGCACTTGGACTATCTAGGTTACTTAGCGGGCACTTGAACTATGTACGTTCCCTAACGGGCACTTGGAGTATGTAGGTTCCCTAGCGGGCACTTGGACTATGTAGGTTCCTCAGCGGGCACTTGGACTATGTAGGTTCCCTATCGGGCACTTGGACTATGTAGGTTAACTAGTGGGCCCTTGGTCTATTTAGGTTACCTAGCGGGCACTTGGATGATGCAAGTTCCCTAGCCAGCACTAAGACTACTGGTTCCCTAACGGGCACTTGGACTATGTAGGTTCCATAGCGGGCACTTGGACTTTGTAGGTTCTTTATCGGGCACTTGGACTATATAGCTTTCTATCGGGCACTTGGACTATGTAGGTTAACTAGCGGGCACGTAGACTATCAAGGTTACCTAGCGGGCACTTGGTCTATATACATACCCTAGCGGGCACTAGGACTATGTATGTCCCCTAGAGGGCACTTGGAGTATCTGGGTTAACTAAAGGGCACTAGGACTATCTAGTTTAAGTAGCGGGTACTTGGTCTATGTAGGTCAACTAGCGGGCCCTTGGACTATCTAGGTTAGCTAACGGGCACTTGGACTGTCTAGGTTACCTAGCGGGCACTTGGATTATCTAGGTTAACGAAAGGGCACTTGGACTATGTAGGTTACCTAGCGGGCACTTGGGCTATGTAGGTTAACTAGAAGGCACTTGGACTATCAAGGTTACCTAGCGGGCTCTTGGACTATGTAGGTTACCAGCGGGCACTTGGACTATCTAGGTTAACGAACGTGCACTTGGACTATGTAGGTAACCTAGCGGGCACTTGGACAGTCTAGGTAACCTAGCGGGCACTTGGACTATCTAGGTTAACGAACGGGCACTTGGACTATGTAGGTTAACTAGCGGACACTTTGACTATCTAGGTTAGCTAACGGGCAATTGGACTATCAAGGTTACCTAACGGGCACTTGGACTATGTAGGTTACCTAGCGGGCACTTGGACTATCTTGGTTACCTAGCAGGCACTTTGACTATCTAGGTTAACTAACGGGCACTTGGACTATGTAGGTTGCCTCGCGAGCATTTGGACTATGTAGGTTCCCTAGCGGGCGCTTGGACTATGTAGGTTCCCTAGCGGGTACTTGGACTGTCTAGGTTAACTAGCGGGCAATTGGACTGTCTAGGTTACCTAGTGGGCACTTGGACTATGTAGTTTACCTAGCAGGCACTTGGACTATGTAGGTTAACTAGCGGGCACTTGGACTATCTAGGTTACCTAGCGGGCCCTTGGACTATGTACGTTCCCTAGCGGGCACTTGGGATATCTACGTTACCTAGCGGGCACTTGGACTATGTAGGTTAACGAACGGCCACTTGGACAATGTAGGTAACCTAAAGGTCACTTGGACTGTCTAGGTTATCTAGCGGGCACTTGTACTATGTAGGTTAACTAGCGGGCTCTTGGTCTATGTAGGTTAACTAGCAGGCCCTTGGACTATGTAAGTTAACTAGAGGGCACTTGGACGATCCTAGTAAACTAGCGGGCACTTGGACTATCTAGGTTAACTAGCGGGGACTTGGACTATCTAGGTTAACTAGCGGGCCCTTGGACTATCTAGGTTAACGAACGGACACTTGGACTATGTAGGTAACCTAGCGGGAACTTGGACTGTCTAGGTTAGCGAACGGGCACTTGGACTATTTAGGTTAGCTAACAGGCACTTTGACTATCTAGGTTACCTAGCCCGCACTTGGACTATGTAGGTTAACAATAAGGCACTAGGACTATCAAGGTTACCTAGCGGGCTCTTGGACTATATAGGTTAACAGCGGGCACTTGGAGTGTCTAGGTTAAGGAACGTGCACCTGGAATATGTAGGTAACCTAGCGGGCACTTGGACTGTCTAGGTTACCTAGCGGGCACTTGGACTATCTAGGTTAACGAACGGACACTTGGACTATGTAGGTAACCTAGCGGGAACTTGGACTGTCTAGGTTAGCGAACGGGCACTTGGACTATTTAGGTTAGCTAACAGGCACTTTGACTATCTAGGTTACCTAGCAGGCACTTGGACTATGTAGGTTACCTAGCGGACACTTGGATGATCTAGGATAACTAGCGCGCACTTGGACTATCTAGGTTAACTAGCGTGCCCTTGAACTATCTAGGTTAACTAGCGTGCACTTGGACTATATTAGTTACCCAGCGGGCACATGGACTATGTAGGTTACCTAGCGAGCACTTGGACTATCTAGGTTACCTAGCGGGCTCTTGGACTATGTAGGTTACCAGCGGGCACTTGGTCTATCTAGGTTAATGAACGTGCACTTGGACTATGTAGGTAACCTAGCGGGCACTTGGACTGTCTAGGTTACCTAGCGGGAACTTGGACTCTCTAGGTTAACGAACGGGCACTTGGACTATGTAGGTTAACTAGCGGACACTTGGACTCTCTAGGTTAGCTATCGGGCAAATGGACTATAAAGGTTACCTAACGGGCACTTGGACTATGTAGGTTACCTAGCGGTCACTTGGACTATCTAGGTTACCTAGCAGGCATTTTGACTATCTAGGTTAACTAACGGGCACTTGGACTATGTAGGTTGCCTAGCGAGCACTTGGACTATGTAGGTTCCCTAGCGGGCGCTTGGACTATATAGGTTCCCTAGCGGGTACTTGGTCTGTCTAGGCTAACTAGCGGGCAATTGGACTGTCTAGGTTACCTAGTGGGCACTTGGACTATGTAGTTTACCTAGCAGGCACTTGGACTATGTAGGTTAACTAGCGGGCACTTGGACTATCTAGGTTACCTAGCGGGCCCTTGGACTATGTACGTTCCCTAGCGGGCACTTGGGCATCTACGTTACATAGCGGGCACTTGGTCTATGTAGGTTAACTAGCAGGCCCTTGGAATATGTAAGTTAACTAGAGGGCACTTGGACGATCCTAGTTAACTAGCGGGCCCTTGGACTATCTAGGTTAACTGGCGGGCACTTGGACTATCTAGGTTAACTAGCGGGCACTTGTAGTATGTAGGTTCCCTAGCGGGCATTTGGACTATATTGGTTACCTGGCGGGCACTTGGATTATGTAGGTTACCTAGCGGGCACTTGGACTATGTAGGTTAACTAGCGGGCACTTGGATTATCTAGGTTAACTAACAGGCACTTGGACTATGTATGTTCCAGAGCGGGCAATTGGACCATGTAGGATCCCTAGCGGGCACATGGACTATCTAGGTTCCCTAAAGGGCAGTTGGAGTATGTAGGTTAACTAGCGGACAATTGGACGATCTAGGTTAACTAGCGGGTACTTGGACTATCTAGGTTAACTAGCGGTCCCTTGCACTACGTAGATTAACTAGCGGACACTTGCACTATGTAGGTTACCTAGCGGGCACTTGGACTATCTAGGTTAACTTGCAGGCCCTTGGACTATCTAGGTTACCTAGCAGGTACTTGGACTATGTAGGTTAACTAGCGGGCACTTGCACTCTCTAGGTTACCTAGCGGGCACTTGGACTATGTACCTTCCCTAGCGGGCACTTGGATTATCTATGTTAACAAGCGGGCACTTGGACTATGTAGGTTACCTAGCGGACACTTGCACTATGTAGGTTAACTAGAGGACACTTGGACAATCTAGGTTAACAAGTGGGCCCTTGGACTATGTAGGTTAACTAGCCGGCAATTGGACGATCTAGGTTAACTAGCGGGCACTTGGACGATCTAGCTTAACCAGCGGGCACTTGGACTATCAAAGTTAACAAGCGAGCCCTTGGACTATGTAGGGTAACTAGTGGGACCTTGGACTATCTAGGTTACCTAGATAGAACTTGGACTATCTAGCTTCCCTAGTGGGCACTTGGATTATGTAGGTTCCCTATCGGGTACTTGGACTATGTAGGTTTCTATCAGGCATTTGGACTATGTAGTTTAACTAGCGGGCACTTGGACATCTAGGTTACCTAGCGGGCACTTGGACTATCTGGGTTAACTAGCGGGCACTTGGACTATGTACGTCCCCTAGTGGGCACTTGGACTATCTAGGTTAACTAACGGGCACTAGGACAATCTAGGTTAACTAGCGGGCACTTGAACTCTCTACGTTACCTAGCGGGTACTTGGACTATCTAGGTTAACTAGCGGGCACTTAGATTATCTAGGTTAGCTAGCGGGCACTTGAACTATGTAGGTTAACTAGTGGGCCCTTAGACTATCTAGGTTAGCTAACGGGCACATGGACTATGTAGGTTAATTAGTGGGTACTTGGATTATGTAGGTTCCCTAGCGGGCATTTGGACTATATAGATTACCTAGCGGGCACTTGAACTATCTAGGTTACCTAGCGGGTACTTGGATTATCTAGGTTAACTAGCGGGCATTTGGACTATCTAGGTTACCTAACGGGCCCTTGGACTATGTAGGTTCCCTAGCGGGCACTTGGAGTATGTACGTTACTAGCGGGCATTTGGACTATGTAGGTTACCGAACGGGCACTTGGCCTGTGCAGGTTCCTTATCGGGCACTTGGACAATGTAGGTGACCTCGCCGGCACTTGGACTATGTATGTCCCCTAGAGGGCACTTGGACTATCTGGGTTAACTAAAGGGCACTAGGACTATCTAATTTAACTAGCGGGTACTTGGTCTATGTAGGTCAACTAGCGGGCCCTTGGACTATCTAGGTTAGCTAATGGGTACTTGGTCTGTCTAGGTTAACTAGCGGGCACTTGGACTGTCTAGGTTACCTAGCGGGCACTTGGACTGTCTCGGTTACCTAGTGGGCACTTGGACTATATAGGTTCCCTAGAAGGCACTAGGATTATGTAGGTTACCTATCGGGCACTTTGACTATGTAGGTTAACTAGCTGGCACTTGGACTATCCAGGTTACGAGGTGGGCACTTGGACTATCTAGGTTAACGAACGGACACTTGCACTATGTAGGTAACCTAGCGGGCACTTGGACTCTGTAGGTTACCTAGCGGGCACATGGACTATCTAGGTTAAGGAACGGGCACTTGGACTATGTATGTTAGCTAACAGGCACTTTGACTATGTAGGTTAACTAACGGGCGCTTGGACTATGTAGGTTCCCTAGCGTGTACCTGGACTGTCTAGGTTGACTAGCAGGCACTTGGACTGTCTAGATTACCTAGTGGGCACTTGGATTATGTAGTTTACCTAGCAGGCACTTGGACTATGTAGGTTAACTAGCAGGCACTTGGACTATCTAGGTTACCTATCGGGCACTTGGACTATGTACGTTCCCTAGCGGGCACTTGGGCTATCTACATTACCTAGCGGGCCCTTGGACTACGTAGGTTAACGAACGGGCACTTGGACTATGTAGGTAACCTAGTGGTCACTTGGACTGTCTAGGTTACCTAGCGGGCACTTGGACTATGTAAGTTAACTAGTGGGCCCTTGGTCTATGTAGGTTAACTAGCAGGCCCTTTGACTATGTAAGTTAACTAGAGGGCACTTGGACGATCCTGGTTAATTAGCGGGCTCTTGAACTATCTAGGTTAACTAGCGGGCACTTGGACTATCTAGGTTACCTAACGGGCACTTGGACTATGTAGGTTCCCTAGCGGGCACTTGGAGTATGTGAGTTCCCGATCGGGCACTTGGACTATGTAAGTTACTAGTGGGCATTTGGACTATGTAGGTTACCTAACGGGCACTTGGCCTATGTAGGTTCTTTATAGGTCACTTGGACAATGTAGGTGACCTCGCCGGCACTTGGACTATATAGGTTAACAAGCGGGCCTGTGGACCATCTAGGTTACCTAGCGGGCACTTGGACTATCTAGGTTACTTAGCGGGCACTTGAACTATGTACGTTCCCTAACGGTCACTTGGAGTATGTATGTTCCCTAGCGGGCACTTGGACTATGTAGGTTCCTCAGCGGGCACTTGGACTATGTAGGTTCCCTATCGGGTACTTGGAATATGTCGGTTAACTAGCGGGTACTTGGATGATGCAAGTTCCCTAGCCAGCACTAAGACTATTGTTTCCCTAACGGGCACTTGGACTATGTAGGTTCCATAGCGGGCACTTGGACTTTGTAGGTTCTTTATCGGGCACTTGGACTATATAGGTTTCTATCGGGCGCTTGGACTATGTAGGTTAACTAGCAGGCACGTGGACTATCAAGGTTACCTAGCGGGCACTTTGTCTATGTACATACCCTAGCGGGCTCTAGGACTATGTATGTCCCCTAGAGGGCACTTGGACTATCTGGGTTAACTAAAGGGCACTAGGACTATCTAAATTAACTAGCGGGTACTTGGTCTATGTAGGTCAACTAGCGGGCCCTTGGACTATCTAGGGTAGCTAACGGGCACGTGGTCTTTCTAGGTTAACTAGCAGCACTTGGACTATGTAGGTTAACTAGCGGGCACTTGGACTGTCTAGGTTTACTAGCGGGCACTTGGACTATATAGGTTCCCTAGAAGGCACTTGGACTATGTAGGTTACCTATCGGGCACTTTGACTATGTAGGTTAACTAGCTGGCACTTGGACTATCCAGGTTAAGAGGCGGGCACTTGGACTATCTAGGTTAACGAACGGACACTTGGACTATGTAGGTAACCTAGCGGGAACTTGGACTGTCTAGGTTACCTAGCGGGCACTTGGACTATCTAGGTTACCTACATTGTCTATCTAGGTTACCTAGACTGCACTTGGACCAAGTAGGTTAACTATAAGGCACTTGGACTATCAAGGTTACCTAGCGGGCTCTTGGACTATGTACGTTACCAGCGGGCACTTGGACGGTCTAGGTTAACGAACGTGCACCTGGACTATGTAGGTAACCTAGCGGGCACTTGGACTGTCTAGGTTACCTAGCGGGCACTTGGACTATCTAGGTTAACGAACGGGCACTTGGACTATGTATGTTAGCTAACAGGCACTTTGACTATCTAGGGTAACTAACGGGCGCTTGGACTATGTAGGTTCCCTAGCGTGTACCTGGACTGTCTAGGTTGACTAGCAGGCACTTGGACTGTCTAGATTACCTAGTGGGCACTTGGGCTATGTAGTTTACCTAGCAGGCACTTGGACTGTGTAGGTTAACTAGCGGGCACTTGGACTATCTAGGTTACCTACCGGGCACTTGGACTATGTACGTTCCCAGCGGGCACTTGGGCTATCTACATTACCTAGCGGGCCCTTGGACTACGTAGGTTAACGAACGGGCACTTGGACTATGTATGTAACCTAGTGGTCACTTGGACTGTCTAGCTTACCTAGCGGGCACTTGGACTATGTATGTTAACTAGCGGGCTCTTGGTCTATGTAGGTTAACTAGCAGGCCCTTTGACTATGTAAGTTAACCAGAGGGCACTTGGACGATCCTGGTTAATTAGCGGGCACTTGGACTATCTAGGTTAACTAGCGGGCACTTGGTCTATCTAGGTTACCTAACGGGCACTTGGACTATGTAGGTTCCCTAGCGGGCACTTGGAGTATGTGAGTTCCCTATCGGGCACTTGGACTATGTAAGTTACTAGCGGGCATTTGGACTATGTAGGTTACCTAACGGGCACTTGGCCTATGTAGGTTCCCTATCGGTCACTTGGACAATGTAGGTGACCTCGCGGGCACTTGGACTATATAGGTTAACAAGCGGGCCTGTGGACCATCTAGGTTACCTAGCGGGCACTTGGACTATCTAGGTGACTTAGCGGGCACTTGGACTATGTACGTTCCCTAACCGGCACTTGGAGTATGTTGGTTCCCTATCGGGCACTTGGACTATGTAGGTTCCTCAGCGGGCACATGGACTATGTAGGTTCCCTATCGGGCACTTGGACTATGTAGGTTAACTAGCGGGCCCTTGGACTATCTAGGTTACCTAGTGGGCATTTGGATGATGCAAGTTCCCTAGCCAGCACTAAGACTATTGGTTCCCTAACGGGCACTTGGACTATGTAGGTTCCATAGCGGGCACTTGGACTTTGTAGGTTCTTTATCGGGCACTTGGACTATATAGCTTTCTATCGGGCACTTGGACTATGTAGGTTAACTAGCGGGCATGTAGACTATCAAGGTTACCTAGCGGGCACTTGGTCTATGTACATACCCTAGCGGACACTAACACTATGTATGTCCCCTAGAGGGCACTTGGACTATCTGGGTTAACTAAAGGGCCCTAGGACTATCTAGTTTAACTAGCGGGTACTTGGTCTATGTAGGTCAACTAGCGGGCCCTTGGACTATCTAGGTTAGCTAACGGGCACTTGGACTGTCTAGGTTACCTAGCGGGCACTTGGATTATATAGGTTAACGAACGGGCACTTGGACTATGTAGGTTACCTAGCGGGCACTTGGCCTATGTAGGTTAACTAGAAGCACTTGGACTATCAAGGTTACCTAGCCGGCTCTTGGACTATGTAGGTTACCAGGGGGCACTTGGACTATCTAGGATAACGAACGTGCACTTGGACTATGTAGGTAACCTAGCGGGCACTTGGACTGTCTAGGTAACCTAGCGGGCACTTGGACTATCTAGGTTAACGAACGGGCACTTGGACTATGTAGGTTAACTAGCGGACACTTTGACTATCTAGGTTAGCTAACGGGCAATTGGACTATCAAGGTTACCTAACGGGCACTTGGACTATGTAGGTTACCTAGCGGGCACTTGGACTATCTTGGTTACCTAGCAGGCACTTTGACTATCTAGGTTAACTAATGGGCACTTGGACTATGTAGGTTGCCTAGCGAGCATTTGGACTATGTAGGTTCCCTAGCGGGCGCTTGGACTATGTAGGTTCCCTAGCGGGTACTTGGACTGTCTAGGTTAACGAGCGGGCAATTGGACTGTCTAGGTTACCTAGTGGGCACTTGGACTATGTAGTTTACCTAGCAGGCACTTGGACTATGTAGGATAACTAGCGGGCACTTGGACTATCCAGGTTACCTAGCGGGCCCTTGGACTATGTACGTTCCCTAGCGGGCACTTGGGCTATCTACGTTACCTAGCGGGCACTTGGACTACGTAGGTTAACGAACGGGCACTTGGACAATGTAGGTAACCTAATGGTCACTTGGACTGTCTAGGTTACCTAGCGGGCACTTGGACTATGAAGGTTAACTAGCGGGCTCTTGGTCTATGTAGGTTAACTAGCAGGCCCTTGGACTATGTAAGTTAGCTAGAGGGCACTTGGACGATCCTAGTTAACTAGCGGGCACTTGGACTATCTAGGTTAACTAGCGGGCACTTGGACTATCTAGGTTAACTAGCGGGCACTTGTACTATGTAAGTTACCTAGCGGACACTTGGAATATCTAGGTTAACTAGCGGGCACTTGGACTATCTAGGTTAACTAGCGGGCCCTTGGACTATCTAGGTTTACTAGCGGGCACTTGTACTATCTAGGTTAACTAGCGGGCACTTGCACTATGTAGGTTACCTAGCGGGCACATGGACTATGTAGGTTACCTAGCGGGCACTTGGACTATCTAGGTTACCTAGCACGCACTTGTACTATGTAGGTTAACTATAAGGCACTTGGACTATCAAGGTTACCTAGCGGGCTCTTGGAATATGTAGGTTACCAGCGGGCACTTGGACGGTCTAGGTTAACGAACATGCACCTGGACTATGTAGGTAACCTAGCGGGCACTTGGACTGTCTAGGTTACCTAGCGGGCACTTGGATTATCTAGGTTAACGAACGGACACTTGGACTATGTAGGTAACCTAGCGGGAAGTTGGACTGTCTAGGTTACCTAGCGGGAACTTGAAATATCTAGGTTAACGAACGGGCACTTGGACTATCTAGGTTAACTAGCGGGCCCTTGATCTATGTAGGTTAACTAGCAGGCCCTTAGACTATGTAAGTTAACTAGAGGGCACTTGGACGATCCTGGTTAATTAGCGGGCACTTGGACTATCTAGGTTAACTAGCGGGCACATGGAATATCTAGGTTACCTAACGGGCACTTGGACTATGTAGGTTCCCTAGCGGGCACTTGGAGTATATGAGTTCCCTATCGGGCACTTGGACTATGTAGGTTACTAGCGGGCATTTGGACTATGTAGGTTCCCTAACGGGCACTTGGCCTATGTAGTTTCCCTATCGGGCACTTGGACAATGTAGGTGACCTCGCCGGCACTTGGACTATATAGGTTAACAAGCGGGCCTCTGGACCATATAGGTTTCCTAGCGGGCACTTGGACTATCTAGGTTACTTAGCGGGCACTTGAACTATGTACGTTCCCTAACGGGCACTTGGAGTATGTTGGTTCCCTAGCGGGCACTTGGACTATGTAGGTTCCTCAGCGGGCACTTGGACTATGTAGGTTCCCTATCGGGCACTTGGACTATGTAGGTTAACTAGCGGGCAATTGGACTGTCTAGGTTTCCTAGCGGGCACTTGGACTATATAGGTTCCCTAGAAGGCACTTGGACTATGTAGGTTACCTATCGGGCACTTTGACTATGTAGCTTAACTAGCTGGCACTTGGACTATCCAGGTTACGAGGCGGGCACTTGGACTATCTAGGTTAACGAACGGACACTTGCACTATGTAGGTAACCTAGTGGGCACTTGGACTCTCTAGGTTACCTAGCGGGTACTTGGACTATCTAGGTTAACGAACGGGCACTTGGATTATGTATGTTAGCTAATAGGCACTTTGACTATCTAGGTTAACTAACGGGCGCTTGGACTATGTAGGTTCCCTAGCGTGTACCTGGACTGTCTAGGTTGACTAGCAGGCACTTGGACTGTCTAGATTACCTAGTGGGCACTTAGACTAACTAGGTTACCTACCGGGCACTTGGACTATGTACGTTCCCTAGCGGGCACTTGGGCTATCTACATTACCTAGCGGGCCCTTGGACTACGTAGGTTAACGAACGGGCACTTGGACTATGTAGGTAACCTAGTGGTGACTTGGATTGTCTAGGTTACCTAGCGGGCACTTGGACTATGAAGGTTAACTAGCGGGCACGTGGACTATGTAGGTTAACTAGCGGGCCCTTGGACTATCTAGGTTACCTAGCGGGCACTTGGATGATGCAAGTTCCCTAGCCAGCACTAAGACTATTGGTTCCCTAACGGGCACTTGGACTATGTAGGTTCCATAGCGGGCACTTGGACTTTGTAGGTTCTTTATCGGGCACTTGGACTATGTAGGTTTCTATCGGGCACTTGGACTATGTAGGTTAACTAGCGGGCACGTGGACTATCAAGGTTACCTAGCGGGCACTTGGTCTATGTACATACCCTAGCGGGTACTAGGACTATGTATGTCCCCTAGAGGCACTTGGACTATCTGGGTTAACTAAAGGGCACTAGGACTATCTAATTTAACTAGCGGGTACTTGGTCTATGTAGGTCAACTAGCGGGCCCTTGGACATCTAGGTTAGCTAACGGGCACTTGGTCTGTCTAGGTTAACTAGCGGGCACTTGGACTATGTAGGTTAACTAGCTGGCACTTGGACTGTCTATGTTACCTAGCGGGCACTTGGACTATATAGGTTCCCTAGAAGGCACTTGGACTATGTAGGTTACCTATCGGGCACTTTGACTATGTAGGTTAACTAGCTGGCACTTGGACTATCCAGGTTACGAGGCGGGCACTTGGACTATCTAGGTTAACGAACGGACACTCGGACTATGAAGGTAACCTAGCGGGCACTTGGACTCTCTAGGTTACCTAGCGGGCACTTGGACTATCTAGGTTAACGAACGGGCACTTGGACTATGTATGTTAGCTAACAGGCACTTTGACTATCTAGGTTAACTAACGGGCGCTTGGAGTATTTAGGTTCCCTAGCGTGTACCTGGACTGTCTAGGTTGACTAGCAGGCAATTGGACTGTCTAGATTACCTAGTGGGCACTTGGACTATGTAGTTTACCTAGCAGGCACATGGACTATGTAGGTTAATTAGTGGGTACTTGGATTATGTAGGTTCCCTAGCGGGCATTTGGACTATATAGATTACCTAGCGGGCACTTGAACTATCTAGGTTACCTAGCGGGTACTTGGATTATCTAGGTTAACTAGCGGGCATTTGTACTATCTAGGTTACCTAACGGGCACTTGGACTATGTAGGTTCCCTAGCGGGCACTTGGAGTATGTGAGTTCCCTATCAGGCACTTGGACTATGTAGGTTACTAGCGGGCATTTGGACTATGTAGGTTACCTTACGGGCACTTGGCCTATGTAGGTTAACTAGCTGGCACTTGGACTATCCAGGTTACGAGGCGGGCACTTGGACTATCTAGGTTAACGAACGGACACTTGGACTATGTAGGTAACCTAGCGGGCACTTGGACTATCTAGGTTAACGAACGGGCACTTGGACTATGTATGTTAGCTAACAGGCACTTTGACTATCTAGGTTAACTAACGGGCGCTTGGACTATGTAGGTTCCCTAGCGTGTACCTGGACTGTCTAGGTTGACTAGCAGGCACTTGGACTGTCTAGATTACCTAGTGGGCACTTGGACTATGTAGTTTACCTAGCAGGCACTTGGACTATGTAGGTTAACTAGCGGGCACTTGGACTATCTAGGTTACCTACCAGGCACTTGGACTATGTACGTTCCCTAGCGGGCACTTGGGCTATCTACATTACCTAGCGGGCCCTTGGACTACGTAGGTTAACGAACGGGCACTTGGACTATGTAGGTAACCTAGTGGTCACTTGGAATGTCTAGGTTACCTAGCGGGCACTTGGACTATGTAAGTTAACTAGCGGGCCCTTGGTTTATGTCGGTTAACTAGCAGGCCCTTTGACTATGTAAGTTAACTAGAGGGCACTTGGACGATCCTGGTTAATTAGCGGGCACTTGGACTATCTAGGTTAACTAGCGGGCACTTGGACTACCTAGGTTACCTAACGGGCACTTGGACTATGTAGGTTCCCTAGCGGGCACTTGGAGTATGTGAGTTCCCTATCGGGCACTTGGACTATGTAAGTTACTAGCGGGCATTTGGACTATGTAGGTTCCCTAACGGGCACTTGGCCTATGTAGGTTCCCTATCGGTCACTTGGACAATGTAGGTGACCTCGCCGGCACTTGGACTATATAGGTTAACAAGCGGGTCTGTGGACTATCTAGGTTACCTAGCGGGCACTTGGACTATCTAGGTTACTTAGCGGGCTCTTGAACTATGTACGTTCCCTAACGGGCACTTGGAGTATGTAGGTTCCCTAGCGGGCACTTGGACTATGTAGGTTCCTCAGCGGGCACTTGGACTATGTAGGTTCCCTATCGGGCACTTGGACTATGTAGGTTAACTAGCGGGCCCTTGGACTATCTTGGTTACCTAGCGGGAACTTGGATGATGCAAGTTCCCTAGCCAGCACTAAGACTATTGGTTCCCTAACGGGCACTTGGACTATGTAGGTTCCATAGCGGGCACTTGGACTTTGTAGGTTCTTTATCGGGCACTTGGAGTATATAGGTTTCTATCGGGCACTTGGACTATGTAGGTTAACTAGCGGGCACGTGGACTATCAAGGTTACCTAGCGGGCACTTGGTCTATGTACATACCCTAGCGGGCACTATGACTATGATTGTCCCCTAGAGGGCACTTGGACTATCTGGGTTAACTAAAGGGCACTAGGACTATCTAATTTAACTAGCGGGTACTTGGTCTAAGTAGGTCAACTAGCGGGCCCTTGGACATCTAGGTTAGCTAACGGGCACTTGGTCTGTCTAGGTTACCTAGCGGGCACTTGGACTATATAGGTTCCCTAGAAGGCACTTGGACTATGTAGGTTACCTATCGGGCACTTTGACTATGTAGGTTAACTAGCTGGCACTTGGACTGTCTATGTTACCTAGCGGGCACTTGGACTATATAGGTTCCCTAGAAGGCACTTGGACTATGTAGGTTACCTATCGGGCACTTTGACTATGTAGGTTAACTAGCTGGCACTTGGACTATCCAGGTTACGAGGCGGGCACTTGGACTATCTAGGTTAACGAAGAGACACTCGGACTATGTAGGTAACCTAGCGGGCACTTGGACTCTCTAGGTTACCTAGCGGGCACTTGGACTATCTAGGTTAACTAACGGGCACTTGGACTATGTATGTTAGCTAACAGGCACTTTGACTATCTAGGTTAATTAACGGGCGCTTGGACTATGTAGGTTCCCTAGCGTGTACCTGGACTGTCTAGGTTGACTTGTAGGCAATTGGACTGTCTAGATTACCTAGTGGGCACTTGGACTATGTAGTTTACCTAGCAGGCACATGGACTATGTAGGTTAATTAGTGGGTACTTGGATTATGTAGGTTCCCTAGCGGGCATTTGGACTATATAGATTACCTAGCGGGCACTTGAACTATCTAGGTTACCTAGCGGGTACTTGGATTATCTAGGTTAACTAGCGGGCATTTGTACTATCTAGGTTACCTAACGGGCACTTGGACTATGTAGGTTCCCTAGCGGGCTCTTGGAGTATGTGAGTTCCCTATCGGGCACTTGGACTATGTAGGTTACTAGCGGGCATTTGGACTATGTAGATTACCTAACGGGCACTTGGCCTATGTAGGTTAACTAGCTGGCACTTGGACTATCCAGGTTACGAGGCGGGCACTTGGACTATCTAGGTTAACGAACGGACACTTGGACTATGTAGGTAACCTAGCGGGCACTTGGACTCTCTAGGTTACCTAGCGGGCACTTGGACTATCTAGGTTAACGAACGGGCACTTGGACTATGTATGTTAGCTAACAGGCACTTTGACTATCTAGGTTAACTAACGGGCGATTGGACTATGTAGGTTCTCTAGCGTGTACCTGGACTGTCTAGGTTGACTAGCAGGCACTTGGACTGTCTAGATTACCTAGTGGGCACTTGGACTATGTAGTTTACCTAGCAGGCACTTGGACTATGTAGGTTAACTAGTGGGCACTTGGACTATCTAGGTTACCTACCGGGCACTTGGACTATGTCGGTTAACTAGCGGACACTTGGACTATCTAGGTTAGCTATCGGGCAATTGGACTATCAAGGTTACCTAACGGGCACTTGGACTATGTAGGTTACCTAGCGGGCACTTGGACTATCTAGGTTACCTAGCAGGCACTTTGACTATCTAGGTTAATTAACGGGCACTTGGACTATGTAGGTTGCCTAGCGAGCACTTGCACTATGTAGGTTCCCTAGCGGGCGCTTGGACTATGTAGGTTCCCTAGCGGGTACTTGGTCTGTCTAGGCTAACTAGCGGGCAATTGGACTGTCTAGGTTACCTAGTGGGCACTTGGACTATGTAGTTTACCTAGCAGGCAATTGGACTATGTAGGTTAACTAGCGGGCACTTGGACTATCTAGGTTATCTAGCGGGCACTTGGACTATGTATGTTCCCTAGCGGGCACTTGGGTATCTACGTTACCTAGCGGGCACTTGGTCTATGTAGGTTAACTAGCAGCCCTTGGAATATGTAAGTTAACTAGAGGGCACTTGGACGACCCTAGTTAACTAGCGGGCCCTTGGACTATCTAGGTTAACTAGTGGGCACTTGGACTATCTAGGTTAACTAGCGGGCACTTGTACTATGTAGGTTCCCTAACGGGCATTTGGACTATATTGGTTACCTGGCGGGCACTTGGATTATGTAGGTTACCCAGCGGGCACTTGGACTATGTAGGTTAACTAGCGGGCACTTGGATTATCTAGGTTTACTAACAGGCACTTGGACTATGTATGTTCCAGAGCGGGCAATTGGACCATGTAGGATCCCTAGCGGGCACTTGGACTATCTAGGTTCCCTAAAGGGCACTTGGACTATGTAGGTTAACTAGCGGACAACTGGACGATCTAGATTAACTAGCGGGTACTTGGACTATCTAGGTTAACTAGCGGTCCCTTGCACTACGTAGATTAACTAGCGGACACTTGCACTATGTAGGTTACCTAGTGGGCACTTGGACTATCTAGGTTAACTAGCAGGCCCTTGGACTATCTAGGTTACCTAGCAGGTACTTGGACTATATAGGTTAACTAGCGGGCACTTGCACTCTCTAGGTTACCTATCGGGCACTTGGACTATGTACCTTCCCTAGCGGGCACTTGGATTATCTAGGTTAACTAGCGGGCATTTGGACTATCTAGGTTACCTAACGGGCACTTGGACTATGTAGGTTCCCTAGCGGGCACTTGGAGTATGTGAGTTCCCTATCGGGCACTTGGACTATGTAGGTTACTCGCGGGCATTTGGACTATGTAGGTTACCTAACGGGCACTTGGCCTACGTAGGTTCCCTATCGGGCACATGGACAATGTAGGTGACCTCGCGGGCACTTGGACTATATAGGTTAACAAGCGGGCCTGTGGACCATCTAGGTTACCTAGCGGGCACTTGGACTATCTAGGTTACGAAGTGGGCACTTGAACTATGTACGTTCCCTAACGGGCACTTGGAGTATGTAGGTTCCCTAGCGGGCACTTGGACTATGTAGGTTCCTCAGCGGGCACTTGGACTATGTAGGTTCCCTATCGGGCACTTGGACTATGTAGGTTAACTAGCGGGCCCTTGGACTATCTAGGTTACCTAGCGGGCACTTGGATGATGCAAGTTCCCTAGCCAGCACTAAGATTATTTGTTCCCTAACGGGCACTTGGACTATGTGGGTTCCATAGCGGGCACTTGGACTTTGTAGGTTCTTTATCGGGCACTTGGACTATATAGGTTTCTATCGGGCACTTGCACTATGTAGGTTAACTAGCGGGCACTTGGACTATCAAGGTTACCTAGCGGGCACTTGGTCTATGTACATACCCTAGCGGGCACTAGGACTATGTATGTCCCCTAGAGGGCACTTGGACTACCTGGGTTAACTAAAGGGCACTAGGACTATCTAATTTAACTAGCGGGTACTTGGTCTATGTAGGTCAACTAGCGGGCCCTTGGCCTATCTAGGTTAGCTAACGGGCACTTGGTCTGTCTAGGTTAACTAGCGGGCACTTGGACTATGTAGGTTAACTAGCGGGCACTTGGACTGTCTAAGTTACCTAGCGGGCCCTTGGATTATATAGGTTCCCTAGAAGGCACTTGGACTATGTAGGTTACCTATCGGGCACTTTGACTATGTAGGTTAACTAGCTGGCACTTGGACTATCCAGGTTACGAGGCGGGCACTTGGACTATTTAGGTTAACGAACGGACACTTGGACTATGTAGGTAACCTAGCGGGCACTTGGACTCTCTAGGTTAACGAACGGGCACTTGGACTATGTATGTTAGCTAGCAGGCACTTTGACTATCTAGGTTTACTAACGGGCGCTTTGACTATGTAGGTTCCCTAGCGTGTACCTGGACTGTCTAGGTTGACTAGCAGGCAATTGGACTGTCTAGATTACCTAGTGGGCACTTGGACTATGTAGTTTACCTAGTAGGCACATGGACTATGTAGGTTAATTAGTGGGTACTTGGATTATGTAGGTTCCCTAGCGGGCATTTGGACTATATAGATTACCTAGCGGGCACTTGAACTATCTAGGTTACCTAGCGGGTACTTGGATTATCTAGGTTAACTAGCGGGCATTTGGACTATCTAGGTTACCTAACGGGCACTTGAACTATGTAGGTTCTCTAGCGAGCACTTGGAGTATGTGAGTTCCCTATCGGGCACTTGGACTATGTAAGTTACTAGCGGGCATTTTAAACTATGTAGGTTACATAACGGGCACTTGGCCTATGTAGGTTCTCTATCGGGCACTGGACAATGTAGGTGACCTCGCGGGCACTTGGACTATATAGGTTAACAAGCGGGCCTGTGGACCATCTAGGTTACCTAGCGGGCACTTGGACTATCTAGGTTACTTAGCGGGCACTTGAACTATGTACGTTCCCTCATGGGCACTTGCCTATGTAGGTTCCCTATCGGGCACTTGGACAATGTAGGTGACCTCGCGGGCACTTGGACTATATAGGTTAACAAGCGGGCCTGTGGACCATCTAGGTTACCTAGCGGGCACTTGGACTATCTAGGTTACTTAGCGGGCACTTGAACTATGTACGTTCCCTAACGGGCACTTGGAGTATGTAGGTTCCCTAGCGGGCACTTGGATTATTTAGGTTCCTCAGCGGGCACTTGGACTTTGTAGGTTCCCTATCGGGCACTTGGACTATGTAGGTTAACTAGCGGGCCCTTGGACTATCTAGGTTACCTAGCGGGCACTTGGATGATGCAAGTTCCCTAGCCAGCACTAAGACTATTGGTTCCCTAACGGGCACTTGGACTATGTAGTTTCCATAGCAGGCACTTGGACTTTGTAGGTTCTTTATCGGGCACTTGGACTATATAGCTTTCTATCGGGCACTTGGACTATGTAGGTAACCTAGATACTTGGAGTATCTGGGTTAACTAAAGGGCACTAGGACTATCTAGTTTAACTAGTGGGTACTTGGTCTATGTAGGTCAACTAGCGGGCCCTTGGACTATCTAGGATAGCTAAGAGGCAATTGGATTGTCTAGGTTACCTAGCTGGCACTTGGATTATCTAGGTTAACGAACGGGCACTTGGACTATGTAGGTTACCTAGCAGGCACTTGGGCTATGTAGGTTAACTAGAATGCACTTGGACTATCAAGGTTACCTAGCGGGCTCTTGGACTATGTAGGTTATCAGCGGGCACTTGGACTATCTAGGTTAACGAACGTGCACATGGACTATGTAGGTAACCTAGCGGGCACTTGGACTGTCTAGGTAACCTAGCGGGCACTTGGACTATCTAGGTTAACGAACGAGCACTTGGACTATGTAGGTTAACTAGCGGACACTTTGACTATCTAGGTTAGCTAACGGGCAATTGGACTATCAAGGTTACCTAACGGGCACTTGGACTATGTAGGTTACCTAGCAGGCACTTGGACTATCTTGGTTACCTAGCAGGCACTTTGACTATCTAGGTTAACTAACGGACACCTGGACTATGTAGGTTGCCTAGCGAGCATTTGGACTACGTAGGTTCCCTAGGGGTTATTTGGACTGTCTAGGTTAACTAGCGGGCAATTGGACTGTCTAGGTTACCTGGTGGGCACTTGGACTATGTAGTTTACCTAGCAGGCACTTGGACTATGTAGGTTAACTAGCGGGCACTTGGACTATCTAGGTTACCTAGCGGGCCCTTGGACTATGTACGTTCCCTAGCGGGCACTTGGGCTATCTACGTTACCTAGCGGGCACTTGGACTATGTAGGTTAACGAACGGCCACTTGGACAATGTAGGTAACCTAATGGTCACTTGGACTGTCTAGGTTACCTAGCGGGCACATGTACTATGGAGGTTAACTAGCGGGCTCTTGGTCTATGTAGGTAAACTAGCAGGCCCTTAGACTATGTAAGTTAAC
The DNA here is from genome assembly GCF_050624435.1 of Tenrec ecaudatus. NCBI lineage: Eukaryota > Metazoa > Chordata > Mammalia > Afrosoricida > Tenrecidae > Tenrec > Tenrec ecaudatus. Next base: position 246,099 of record NW_027459046.1, on the reverse strand, counting down.
TAGAGGGCACTTGGACGATCCTAGTTAACTAGCGGGCACTTGGACTATCTAGGTTAACTAGCGGGCACTTGGACTATGTAGGTTAACTAGCGGGCACTTGGACTATGTATGTTACCTAGCGGACACTTGGAATATCTAGGTTAACTAGCGGGCACTTGGACTATCTAGGTTAACTAGCGGGCCCTTGGACTATCTAGGTTTACTAGCGGGCACTTGTACTATCTAGGTTAACTAGCGGGCACTTGCACTATGTAGGTTACCTAGCGGGCACATGGACTATGTAGGTTACCTAGCGGGCACTTGGACTATCTATGTTACCTAGCCCACACTTGGACTATGTAGGTTAACTATAAGGCACATGGACTATCAAGGTTACCTAGCGGGCTCTTGGACTATGTAGGTTACCAGCGGGCACTTGGACTGTCTAGGTTAACGAACGTGCACCTGGAATATGTAGGTAACCTAGCGGGCACTTGGACTGTCTAGGTTACCTAGCGGGCACTTGGACTATCTAGGTTAACGAACGGACACTTGGACTATGTAGGTAACCTAGCGGGAACTTGGACTGTCTAGGTTACATAGGGGGCACTTGGACTATCTAGGTTAACGAACGGGCACTTGGACTATGTAGGTTAGCTAACAGGCAATTTGACTATCTAGGTTACCTAGCAGGCACTTGGACTATGTAGGTTACCTAGCGGACACTTGGACGATCTAGGTTAACTAGCGCGCACTTGGACTATCTAGGTTAACTAGCGTGCCCTTGGACTATCTAGGTTAACTAGCGTGCACTTGGACTATATTAGTTACCCAGCGGGCACATGGACTATGTAGGTTACCTAGCGAGCACTTGGACTATCTAGGTTACCTAGCGGGCTCTTGGACTATGTAGGTTACCAGCGGGCACTTGGACTATCTAGGTTAATGAACGTGCACTTGGACTATGTAGGTAACCTAGCGGGCATTTGGACTGTCTAGGTTACCTAGCGGGCCCTTGGACTATCTAGGTTAACGAACGGGCACTTGGACTATGTAGGTTAACTAGCGGACACTTGGACTATCTAGGTTAGCTATCGGGCAATTGGACTATCAAGGTTACCTAACGGGCACTTGGACTATGTAGGTTACCTAACGGGCACTTGGACTATGTAGGTTACCTAGCGGGCACTTGGACTATCTAGGTTACCTAGCAGGCACTTTGACTATCTAGGTTAACTAACGGGCACTTGGACTATGTAGGTTGCCTAGCGAGCACTTGGACTATGTAGGTTCCCTAGCGGGCGCTTGGACTATGTGCGTTCCCTAGCGGGTACCTGGTCTGTCTAGGCTAACTAGCGGGCAATTGGACTGTGTAGGTTACCTAGTGGTCACTTGGACTATGTAGTTTACCTAGCAGGCAATTGGACTATGTAGGTTAACTAGCGGGCACTTGGACTATCTAGGTTTTCTAGCGGGCACTTGGACTATGTACGTTCCCTAGCGGGCACTTTGGAATCTACGTTACCTAGCGCGCACTTGGTCTATGTAGGTTAACTAGCAGGCCCTTGGATTATGTAAGTTAACTAGAGGGCACTTGGACGACCCTAGTTAACTAGCGGGCCCTTGGACTATCTAGGTTAACTAGCGGGCACTTGGACTATCTAAGTTAACTAGCGGGCACTTGTACTATGTAGGTTCCCTAGCGGGCATTTGGACTATATTGGTTACCTGGCGGGCACTTGGATTATGTAGGTTACCTAGCCGGCACTTGGACTATGTAGGTTAACTAGCGGGCACTTGGATTATCTAGGTTAACTAACAGGCACTTGGACTATGTATGTTCCAGAGCGGGCAATTGGACCATGTAGGATCCCTAGCGGGCACTTGGACTATCTAGGTTCCCTAAAGGGCACTTGGATTATGTAGGTTAACTAGCGGACAATTGGACGATCTAGGTTAACTAGCGGGTACTTGGACTATCTAGGTTAACTAGCGGTCCCTTGCACTACGTAGATTAACTAGCGGACACTTGCACTATGTAGGTTACCTAGCGGGCACTTGGACTATCTAGGTTAACTAGCAGGCTCTTGGATTATCTAGGTTACCTAGCAGGTACTTGGACTATGTAGGTTAACTAGCGGGCACTTGCACTCTCTAGGTTACCTAGCAGGCACTTGGACTATGTACCTTCCCTAGCGGGCACTTGGATTATCTATGTTAACAAGCGGGCACTTGGACTATGTAGGTTACCTAGCGGACACTTGCACTATGTAGGTTAACTAGAGGACACTTGGACAATCTAGGTTAACAAGTGGGCCCTTGGACTATGTAGGTTAACTAGCCGGCACTTGGACGATCTAGGTTAACTAGCGGGCACTTGGACAATCTAGGTTAACCAGCGGGCACTTGGACTATCAAAGTTAACAAGCGAGCCCTTGGACTATGTCGGTTAACTAGTGGGACATTGGACTATCTAGGTTACCTAGATAGAACTTGGACTATCTAGCTTCCCTAGCGGGCACTTGGACTATGTAGGTTCCCTATCGAGTACTTGGACTATGTAGGTTTCTATCAGGCATTTGGACTATGTAGGTTAACTAGCGGGCACTTGGATATCTAGGTTACCTAGCGGGCACTTGGACTATCTGGGTTACCTAGCGGGCACTTGGACTATGTACGTCCCCTAGTGGGCACTTGGACTATCTAGGTTAACTAACGGGCACTAGGACAATCTAGGTTAACTAGCGGGCACTTGAACTCTCTACGTTACCTAGCGGGTACTTGGACTATCTAGGTTAACTAGCGGGCACTTGGATTATCTAGGTTAGCTAGCGGGCACTTGAACTATGTAGGTTAACTAGTGGGCCCTTAGACTATCTAGGTTAGCTAACGGGCACATGGACTATGTAGGTTAATTAGTGGGTACTTGGATTATGTAGGTTCCCTAGCGGGCATTTGGACTATATAAATTACCTAGCGGGCACTTGAACTATCTAGGTTACCTAGCGGGTACTTGGATTATCTAGGTAAACTAGCGGGAATTTGGACTATGTAGGTTACCTAACGGGCACTTGGCCTATGTAGGTTCCCTATCGGGCACTTGGACAATGTAGGTGACCTCGCGGGCACTTGGACGATATAGGTTAACAAGCGGGCCTGTGGACCATCTAGGTTACCTAGCGGGCACTTGGACTATCTAGGTTACTTAGCGGGCACTTGAACTATGTACGTTCCCTAACGGGCACTTGGAGTATGTAGGTTCCCTAGCGGGCACTTGGACTATGTTGGTTCCTCAGCGGGCACTTGGACTATGTAGGTTCCTTATCGGGCACTTGGACTATGTAGGTTAACTAGCGGGCCCTTGGACTATCTAGGTTACCTAGCGGGCACTTGGATGATGCAAGTTCCCTAGCCAGCACTAAGACTATTGGTTCCCTAACGGGCAATTGCACTATGTAGGTTCCATAGCGGGCACTTGGACTTTGTAGGTTCTTTATCGGGCACTTGGACTATATAGCTTTCTATCGGGCACTTGGACTATGTAGGTTAACTAGCGGGCACGTGGACTATCAAGGTCACCTAGCGGGCACTTGGTCTATGTACACACCCTAGCGGACACTAGGACTATGTATGTCCCCTAGAGGGCACTTGGACTATCTGGGTTAACTAAAGGGCACTAGGACTATCTAGTTTAACTAGAGGGTACTTGGTCTATGTAGGTCAACTGGCGGGCCTTTGGACTATCTAGGTTAGCTAACGGGCACTTGGAGTGTCTAGGTTACCTAGCGGGCACTTAGATTATCTAGGTTAACGAACGGGCACTTGGACTATGTAGGTTACCTAGCGGGCACTTGGACTATGTAGGTTAACTAGAAGGCACTTGGACTATCAAGGTTACCTAGCCGGCTCTTCGACTGTGTAGGTTACCAGGGGGCACTTGGACTATCTAGGTTAACGAACGTGCACTTGGACTATGTAGGTAACCTAGCGGGCACTTGGACTGTCTAGGTAACCTAGCGGGCACTTGGACTATCTAGGTTAACGAACGGGCACTTGGACTATGTAGGTTAACTAGCGCACACTTTGACTATCTAGGTTAGCTAACGGGCAATTGAACTATCAAGGTTACCTAACGGGCACTTGGAGTATGTAGGTTACCTAGCGGGCACTTGGAATATCTTGGTTACCTAGCAGGCTATTGACTATCTAGGTTAACTAACGGGCACTTGGACTATGTAGGTTGCCTAGCGAGCATTTGGACTATGTAGGTGCCCTAGCGGGCGCTTGGACTATGTAGGTTCCCTAGCGGGTACTTGGACTGTCTAGGTTAACTAGCGGGCAATTGGACTGTCTAGGTTACCTAGTGGGCACTTGGACTATGTAGTTTACCTAGCAGGCACTGGGACTATGTAGGTTAACTAGCGGGTACTTGGACTATCTAGGTTACCTAGCGGGCCCTTGGACTATGTACGTTCCCTAGCGGGCACTTGGGCTATCTACGTTACCTAGCGGGCACTTGGACTACGTAGGTTAACGAACGGGCACTGGACAATGTAGGTAACCTAATGGTCACTTGGACTGTCTAGGTTACCTAGCGGGCACTTGGACTATGTAGGTTAACTAGCGGGCTCTTTGTCTATGTAGGTTAACTAGCAGGCCCTTGGACTATGTAAGTTAACTAGAGGGCACTTGGACGATCCTAGTTAACTAGCGGGCACTTGGACTATCTAGATTAACTAGCGGGCACTTGGACTATCTAGGTTAACTAGCGGGCACTTGGACTATGTAAGTTACCTAGCGGACACTTGGAATATCTAGGTTAACTGGCGGGCACTTGGACTATCTAGGTTAACTAGCGGGCCCTTGGACTATCTAGGTTTACTAGCGGGCACTTGTACTATCTAGGTTAACTAGTGGGCACTTGCACTATGTAGGTTACCTAGCGGGCACATGGACTATGTAGGTTACCTAGCGGGCACTTGGACTATCTAGGTTACCTAGCCCGCACTTGGACTATGTAGGTTAACTATAAGGCCCTTGTACTATCAAGGTTACCTAGCGGGCTCTTGGACTATGTAGGTTACCAGAGGGCACTTGGACTGTCTAGGTTAACGAACGTGTACCTGGATTATGTAGGTAACCTAGCGGGCACTTGGATTGTCTAGGTTACCTAGCGGGCATTTGGACTATCTAGGTTAAAGAACGGGCACTTTGACTATCTAGGTAACTAGCGGGCCCTTGATCTATGTAGGTTAACTAGCAGGGCCTTTGACTATGTAAGTTAACTAGAGGGCACTTGGACGATCCTGGTTAATTAGCGGGCACTTGGAGTATCTAGGCTAACTAGCGGGCACTTGGACTATATAGGTTACCTAACGGGCACTTGGACTATGTAGGTTCCCTATCGGGCACTTGGACAAAGTAGGTGACCTCGCCGGCACTTGGACTATATAGGTTAACAAGCGGGCCTGTGGACCATCTAGGTTACCTAGCGGGCACTTGGACTATCTAGGTTACTTAACGGGCACTTGAACTATGTACGTTCCCTAACGGGCACTTGGAGTATGTTGGTTCCCTAGCGGGCACTTGGACTATGTAGGTTCCTCAGCGGGCACTTGGACTATGTAGGTTCCCTATCGGGCACTTGGACTATGTAGGTTAACTAGCGGGCCCTTGGACTATCTAGGTTACCTAGCGGGCACTTGGATGATGCAAGTTCCCTAGCCAGCACTAAGCACTTGGACTATGTAGGATAACTAGCAGGCACGTGGACTATCAAGGTCACCTAGCGGGCACTTGGTCTATGTACACACGCTAGCGGACACTAGGACTATGTATGTCCCCTAGAGGGCACTTGGACTATCTGGGTTAACTAAAGGGCACTAGGACTATCTAGTTTAACTAGAGGGTACTTGGTCTACGTAGGTCAACTAGCGGGCCCTTGGACTATCTAGGTTAGCTAACGGGCACTTGGACTGTCTAGGTTACCTAGCGGGCACTTGGATTATCTAGGTTAACGAACGGGCACTTGGACTATGTAGGTTACCTAGCGGGCACTTGGACTATGTAGGTTAACTAGAAGGCACTTGGACTATCAAGGTTACCTAGCCGGCTCTTGGACTATGTAGGTTACCAGGGGGCACTTGGACTATCTAGGTTAACGAACGTGCACTTGGACTATGTAGGTAACCTAGCGGGCACTTGGACTGTGTAGGTAACCTAGCAGGCACTTGGACTATCTAGGTTAACGAACGGGCACTTGGACTATGTAGGTTAACTAGCGGACACTTTGACTATCTAGGTTAGCTAACGGGCAATTGGACTATCAAGGTTACCTAACGGGCACTTGGAGTATGTAGGTTACCTAGCGGGCACTTGGACTATCTTGGTTACCTAGCAGGCTATTGACTATCTAGGTTAACTAACGGGCACTTGGACTATGTACGTTGCCTAGCGAGCATTTGGTCTATGTATGTTCCCTAGCGGGCGCTTGGACTATGTAGGTTCCCTAGCGGGTACTTGCACTGTCTAGGTTAACTAGCGGGCAATTTGACTGTCTAGGTTACCTAGTGGGCACTTGGACTATGTAGTTTACCTAGCAGGCACTGGGACTATGTAGGTTAACTAGCGGGCACTTGAACTATCTAGGTTACCTAGCGGGCCCTTAGACTATGTACGTTCCCTAGCGGGCACTTGGGCTATCTACGTTACCTAGCGGGCACTTGGACTACATAGGTTAACGAACGGGCACTGGACAATGTAGGTAACCTAATGGTCACTTGGACTGTCTAGGTTACCTAGCGGGCACTTGGACTATGTATGTTAACTAGCGGGCTCTTTGTCTATGTAGGTTAACTAGCAGGCCCTTGGACTATGTAAGTTAACTAGAGGGCACTTGGACTATATAGGTTAACAAGCGGGCCTGTGGACCCTCTAGGTTACCTAGCGGGCACTTGGACTATCTAGGTTACTTAGCGGGCACTTGAACTATGTACGTTCCCTAACGGGCACTAGGAGTATGTAGGTTCCCTAGCGGGCACTTGGACTATGTAGTTTCCTCAGCGGGCACTTGGACTATGTATGTTCCCTTTCGGGCACTTGGTCTATGTAGGTCAACTGGCGGGCCCTTGGACTATCTAGGTTAGCTAACGGGCACTTGGAGTGTCTAGGTTACCTAGCGGACACTTAGATTATCTAGGTTAACGAACGGGCACTTGGACTATGTAGGTTACCTAGTGGGCACTTGGACTATGTAGGTTAACTAGAAGGCACTTGGACTATCAAGGTTACCTAGCCGGCTCTTGGACTATGTAGGTTACCTAGCGGGCACTTGGACTATCTTGGTTACCTAGCAGGCTATTGACTATCTAGGTTAACTAACGAGCACTTGGATTATGTAGGTTGCCTAGCGAGCATTTGGACTATGTAGGTTCCCTAGCGGGCGCTTGGACTATGTAGGTTCCCTAGCGGGTACTTGCACTGTCTAGGTTAACTAGCGGGCAATTGGACTGTCTAGGTTACCTAGCAGGCACTTGGACTACGTAGGTTAACGAACGGGCACTGGACAATGTAGGTAACTTAATGGTCACTGGGACTGTCTAGGTTACCTAGCGGGCACTTGGACTATGTAGGTTAACTAGCGGGCTCTTTGTCTATGTAGGTTAACTACCAGGCCCTTGGACTATGTAAGTTAACTAGAGGGCACTTGGACGATCCTAGTTAACTAGCGGGCACTTGGACTATCTAGATTAACTAGCGGGCACTTGGACTATCTAGGTTAACTAACGGGCACTTGGAGTATGTAGGTTCCCTAGCGGGCACTTGGAGTATGTGAGTTCCCTATCGGGCACTTGGACTATGTAGGTTACTAGCGGGCATTTGGACTATGTAGGTTACCTAACGGGCACTGGGCCTATGTAGGTTCCCTATCGGGCACTTGGACAATGTAGGTGACCTCGCGGGCACTTGGACTATATAGGTTAACAAGCGGGCCTGTTGACCATCTAGGTTTCCTTGCGGGCACTTGGACTATCTAGGTTACTTAGCGGGCACTTGAACTATGTACGTTCCCTAACGGGCACTTGGAGTATGTTGGTTCCCTAGCGGGCACTTGGACTATGTAGTTTCCTCAGCGGGCACTTGGACTATGTAGGTTCCCTATCGGGCACTTGGACTATGTAGGTTATCTAGCGGGCCCTTGGACTATCTAGGTTACCTAGCGGGCACTTGGATGATGCAAGTTCCCTAGCCAGCACTAAGACTATTGGTTCCCTAACGGGCACTTGGACTATGTAGGTTCCATAGCGGGCACTTGGACTTTGTAGGTTCTTTATCGGGCACTTGGACTATATAGGTTTCTATCGGGCACTTGGACTTTGTAGGTTAACTAGCGGGCACGTGGACTATCAAGGTTACCTAGCGGGCACTTGGTCTATGTACATACCCTAGCGGGCACTAGGACTATGTATGTCCCCTAGAGGGCACTTGGACTATCTGGGTTAACTAAAGGGCACTAGGACTATCTAATTTAACTAGCGGGTACTTGGTCTATGTAGGTCAACTAGCGGGCCCTTGGACTATCTAGGTTAGCTAATGGGCACTTGGTCTGTCTAGGTTAACTAGCGGGCACTTGGACTATGTAGGTTAACTAGCGGGCACTTGGACTGTCTAGGTTACCTAGCGGGCACTTGGACTATATAGGTTCCCTAGAAGGCACTTGGACTATGTAGGGTACCTATCGGGCACTTTGACTATGTAGGTTAACTAGCTGGCACTTGGACTATCCAGGTTACGAGGCGGGCACTTGGACTATCAAGGTTAACGAACGGACACTTGGACTATGTAGGTAACCTAGCGGGCACTTGGACTCTCTAGGTTACCTAGCGGGCACTTGGATTATCTAGGTTAACGAACGGGCACTTGGACTATGTAAGTTACCTAGCGGACACTTGGAATATCGAGGTTAACTAGCGGGCACTTGGACTATCTAGGTTAACTAGCGGGCCCTTGGACTATCTAGGTTTACTAGCGGGCACTTGTACTATGTAGGTTAACTAGCGGGCACTTGCACTATGCAGGTTACCTAGCGGGCACATGGACTATGTAGGTTGCCTAGCGAGCATTTGGACTATGTAGGTTCCCTAGCGTGCGCTTGTACTATGTATGTTCCCTAGCGGGTACTTGGACTGTCTGGGTTAACTAGCGGGCAATTGGACTGTCTAGGTTACCTAGTGGGCACTTGGACTATGTAGTTTACCTAGCAGGCACTTTGACTATGTAGGTTAACTAGCGGGCACTTGGACTATCTAGGTTACCTAGCGGGCCCTTGGACTATGTACGTTCCCAAGCGGGCACTTGGGCTATCTACGTTACCTAGCGGGCACTTGGACTACGTAGGTTAACGAACGGGCACTTGGACAATGTAGGTAACCTAATGGTCACTTGGACTGTCTAGGTTACCTAGCGGGCACTTGGAATATGAAGGTTAACTTGGGCCGTTGGTCGATGTAGGTTAACTAGCAGGCCTTTGGACTATGTAAGTTAACTAGAGGGCACTTGGACGATCCTAGTTAACTAGCGGGCCCTTGGACTATCTAGGTTAACTAGCGGGCACTTGGACTATCTAGGTTAACTAGCGGGCACTTGGACTATGTAAGTTACCTAGCGGACACTTGGAATATCTAGGTTAACTAGCGGGCACTTGGACTATCTAGGTTAACTAGCGGGCACTTGGACTATGTAGGTTACTAGCGGGCATTTGGACTATGTAGGTTACCTAACGGGCACTTGGCCTATGTAGGTTCCCTATCGGGCACTTGGACAATGTAGGTGACCTCGCGGGCACTTGGACTATATAGGTTAACAAGCGGGCCTGTGGAACAACTAGGTTTCCTTGCGGGCACTTGGACTATCTAGGTTACTTAGCGGGCACTTGAACTATGTACGTTCCCTAACGGGCACTTGGAGTATGTTGGTTCCCTAGCGGGCACTTGGACTATGTAGGTTCCTCAGCGGGCACTTGGACTATGTAGGTTCCCTATCGTGCACTTGGACTATGTAGGTTAACTAGCGGGCCCTTGGACTATCTAGGTTACCTAGCGGGCACTTGGATGATGCAAGTTCCCTAGCCAGCACTAAGACGATTGGTTCCCTAACGGGCACTTGGACTATGTAGGTTCCATAGCGGGCACTTGTACTTTGTAGGTTCTTTATCGGGCACTTGGACTATATAGGTTTCTATCGGGCACTTGGACTATGTAGGTTAACTAGCGGGCACGTGGACTATCAAGGTTACCTAGCGGGCACTTGGTCTATGTACATACCCTAGCGGGCACTATGACTATGTATGTCCCCTAGAGGGTACTTGGACTTTCTGGGTTAACTAAAGGGCACTAGTACTATCTAATTTATCTAGCGGGTACTTGGTCTATGTAGGTCAACTAGCGGGCCCTTGGACTATCTAGGTTAGCTAATGCGCACTTGGTCTGTCAATGTTAACTAGCGGGCACATGGACTATGTAGGTTAACTAGCGGGCACTTGGACTGTCTAGGTTACCTAGCGGGCACTTGGACAATATAGGTTCCCTAGAAGGCACTTGGACTATGTAGGTTACCTATCGGGCACTTTGACTATGTAGGTTAACTAGCTGGCACTTGGACTATCCAGGTTACGAGGCGGGCACTTGGACTATCTAGGTTAACGAACGGACACTTGCACTATGTAGGTAACCTAGCGGGCACTTGGACTCTCTAGGTTACCCAGCGGGCACTTGGACTATCTAGGTTAACGAACGGGCACTTGGACTATGTATGTTAGCTAACAGGCACTTTGACTATCTAGGTTAACTAACGGGCGCTTGGACTATGTAGGTTCCCTAGCGTGTACCTGGACTGTCTAGGTTGACTAGCAGGCACTTGGACTGTCTAGATTACCTAGTGGGCACTTGGACTATGTAGTGTACCTAGCAGGTACTTGGACTATGTAGGTTAACTAGCGGGCACTTGGACTATCTAGGTTACCTACCGGGCACTTGGACTATGTACGTTCCCTAGCGGGCACTTGGGCTATCTACATTACCTAGCGGGCCCTTGGACTACGTAGGTTAACGAACGGGCACTTGGACTATGTAGGTAACCTAGTGGTCACTTGGACTGTCTAGGTTACCTAGCGGGCACTTGGACTATGTAAGTTAACTAGTGGGCCCTTGGTCTATGTAGGTTAACTAGCAGGCCCTTTGACTATGTAAGTTAACTAGAGGGCACTTGGACGATCCTGGTTAATTAGCGGGCACTTGGACTATCTAGGTTAACTAGCGGGCACTTGGACTATCTAGGTTACCTAACGGGCACTTGGACTATGTAGGTTCCCTAGCGGGCACTTGGAGTATGTGAATTCCCTAACGGGCACTTGGACTATGTAAGATACTAGCGGGCATTTGGACTATGTAGGTTACCTAACGGGCACTGGGCCTATGTAGGTTCCCTATTGGTCACTTGGACAATGTAGGTGACCTCGCGGGCACTTGGACTATATAGGTTAACAAGCGGGCCTGTGGACCATCTAGGTTACCTAGCGGGCACTTGGAGTATCTTGGTTACTTAGCGGGCACTTGAACTATGTACGTTCCCTAACGGTCACTTGGAGTATGTAGGTTCCCTAGCGGGCACTTGGACTATGTAGGTTCCTCAGCGGGCACTTGGACTATGTAGGTTCCCTCTCGGGCACTTGGACTATGTAGGTTAACTAGCGGGCCTTTGGGCTATCTAGGTTACCTAGCGGGCACTTGGATGATGCAAGTTCCCTAGCCAGCACTAAGACTATTGGTTCCCTAAAGGGCACTTGGACTATGTAGGTTCCATAGCGGGCACTTGGACTTTGTAGGTTCTTTATCGGGCACTTGGACTATATAGGTTTCTATCGGGCACTTGGACTTTGTAGGTTAACTAGCGGGCACGTGGACTATCAAGGTTACCTAGCGGGCACTTGGTCTATGTACATACACTAGCGGGCACAAGGACTATGTATGTCCCCTAGAGGGCACTTGGACTATCTGGGTTAACTAAAGGGCACTAGGACTATCTAATTTAACTAGCGGGTACTTGGTCTATGTAGGTGAACTAGCGGGCCCTTGGACTATCTAGGTTAGCTAACGGGCACTTGGTCTGTCTAGGTTAACTAGGGGGCACTTGGACTATGCAGGTTAACTAGTGGGCACTTGGACTGTCTACGTTACCTAGCGGGCACTTGGACTATATAGGTTCCCTAGAAGGCACTTGGACTATGTAGGTTACCTATCGGGCACTTTGACTATGTAGGTTAACTAGCTGGCACTTGGACTATCCAGGTTACGAGGCGGGCACTTGGACTATCTAGGTTAACGAACGGACACTCGGACTATGTAGGTAACCTAGCGGGCACTTGGACTCTCTAGGTTCCCTAGCGGGCACTTGGACTATCTAGGTTAACGAACGGGCACTTGGACTATGTATGTTAGCTAACAGGCACTTTGACTATCTAGGTTAACTAACGGGCGCTTGGACTATGTAGGTTCCCTAGCGTGTACCTAGACTGTCTAGGTTGACTAGCAGGCAATTGGACTGTCTAGATTACCTAGTGGGCACTTGGACTATGTAGTTTACCTAGCAGGCACATGGACTATGTAGGTTAATTAGTGGGTACTTGGATTATGTAGGTTCCCTAGCGGACATTTGGACTATATAGATTACCTAGGGGGCACTTGAACTATCTAGGTTACCTAGCGGGTACTTGGATTATCTAGGTTAACTAGCGGGCATTTGGACTATCTAGGTGACCTAACGGGCACTTGGACTATGTAGGTTCCCTAGCGGGCACATGGAGTATGTGAGTTCCCTATCGGGCACTTGGACTATGTAAGTTACTAGCGGGCATTTGGACTATGTAGGTTACCTAACGGGCACTTGGCCTATGTAGGTTAACTAGCTGGCACTTGGACTATCCAGGTTAAGAGGCGGGCACTTGCACTACCTAGGTTAACGAACGGACACTTGGACTATGTAGGTAACCTAGCGGGCACTTGGACTCTCTAGGTTACCTAGCGGGCACTTGGACTATCTAGGTTAACGAACGGGCACTTGGACTATGTATGTTAGCTAACAGGCACTTTGACTATCTAGGTTAACTAACGGGCGCTTGGACTATGTAGGTTCCCTAGCGTGTACCTAGACTGTCTAGGTTGACTAGCAGGCACTTGGACTGTCTAGATTACCTAGTGGGCACTTGGACTATGTAGTTTACCTAGCAGGCACTTGGACTATGTAGGTTAACTAGCGGGCACTTGGACTATCTAGGTTACCTACCGGGCACTTGGACTATGTACGTTCCCTAGCGGGCACTTGGGCTATCTACATTACCTAGCGGGCCCTTGGACTACGTAGGTTAACAAACAGGCACTTGGACTATGTAGGTAACGTAGTGGTCACTTGGACTGTCTAGGTTACCTAGCGGGCACTTGGACTATGTAAGTTAACTAGCGGGCCCTTGGTCTATGTAGGTTAACTAGCAGGCCCTTTGACTATGTAAGTTAACTAGAGGGCACTTGGACGATCCTGGTTAATTAGCGGGCACTTGGACTATCTAGGTTAACTAGCGGGCACTTGGACTATCTAGGTTACCTAACGGTCACTTGGACTATGTAGGTTCCCTAGCGGGCACTTGGAGTATGTGAGTTCCCTATCGGGCACTTGGACTATGTAAGTTACTAGCGGGCATTTGGACTATGTAGTTTACCTAACGGGCACTTGGCCTATGTAGGTTCCCTATCGGTCACTTGGACAATGTAGGTGACCTCGCCGGCACTTGGACTATATAGGTTAACAAGCGGGCCTGTGGACCATCTAGGTTACCAAGCGGGCACTTGGACTATCTAGGTTACTTAGCAGGCACTGGAACTATGTACATTCCCTAAAGGGCACTTGGAGTATGTAGGTTCCCTAGCGGGCACTTGGACTATGTAGGTTCCTCAGCGGGCACTTGGACTATGTAGGTTCCCTCTCGGGCACTTGGACTACGTAGGTTAACCAACGGGCCCTTGGACTATCTAGGTTACCTAGCCGGCACTTGGATGATGCAAGTTCCCTAGCCAGCACTAAGACTATTGTTCCCTAACGGGCACTTGGAATATGTAGGTTCCATAGCGGGCACTTGGACTCTGTAGGTTCTTTATCGGGCACTTGGACTATATAGGTTTCTATCGGGCACTTGGACTGTGTAGGTTAACTAGCGGGCACGTGGACTATCAAGGTTACCTAGCGGGCAATTGGTCTATGTACATACTCTAGCGGGCACTAGGACTATGTATGTCCCCTAGAGGGCACTTGGACTATCTGGGTTAACTAAAGGGCACTAGGACTATCTAGTTTAACTAGAGGGTACTTGGTCTATGTAGGTCAACTGGCGGGCCCTTGGACTATCTAGGTTAGCTAACGGGCACTTGGTCTGTCTAGGTTAACTAGCGGGTACTTGGACTATGTAGGTTAACTAGCGGGCACTTGGACTGTCTAAGTTACCTAGCGGGCACTTGGACTATATAGGTTCCCTAGAAGGCACTTGGACTATGTAGGTTACCTATCGGGCACTTTGACTATGTAGGTTAACTAGCTGGCACTTGGACTATCCAGGTTACGAGGCGGGCACTTGGACTATCTAGGTTAACGAATGGACACTCGGAATATGTAGGTAACCTAGCGGGCACTTGGACTCTCTAGGTTACCTAGCGGGCACTTGGACTATCTAGGTTAACGAACGGGCACTTGGACTATGTATGTTAGCTAACTGGCACTTTGACTATCTAGGTTAACTAACGAGCGCTTGGACTATGTAAGTTCCCTAGCGTGTACCTGGACTGTCTAGGTTGACTAGCAGGCAATTGGTCTTTCTAGATTACCTAGTGGGCACTTGGACTATGTAGTTTACCTAGCAGGCACATGGACTATGTAGGTTAATTAGTGGGTACTTGGATTATGTAGGTTCCCTAGCGGGCATTTGGACTATATAGATTACCTAGCGGGCACTTGAACTATCTATGTTACCTAGCGGGTACTTGGATTATCTAGGTTAACTAGCGGGCATTTGGACTATCTAGGTTACCTAACGGACACTTGGACTATGTAGGATCCCTAGCGGACACTTGGAGTATGTGAGTTCCCTATCGGGCACTTGGACTATGTAGGTTACTAGCGGGCATTTGGACTATGTAGGTTACCTAACGGGCACTTGGCCTATGTAGGTTAACTAGCTGGCACTTGGACTATCCAGGTTACAAGGCGGGCACTTGGACTATCTAGGTTAACGAACGGACACTTGGACTATGTAGGTAAACTAGCGGGCACTTGGACTCTCTAGGTTACCTAGCGGGCACTTGGACTATCTAGGTTAACTAACGGGCGCTTGGACTATGTAGGTTCCCTAGCGTGTACCTGGACTGTCTAGGTTGACTAGCAGGCACTTGGACTGTCTAGATTACCTAGTGGGCACTTGGACTACGTAGTTTACCTAGCAGGCACTTGGACTATGTAGGTTAACTAGCGGGCACTTGGACTATCTAGGTTACCTACCGGGCACTTGGACTATGTACGTTCCCTAGCGGGCACTTGGGCTATCTACATTACCTAGCGGGCCCTTGGACTACGTAGGTTAACGAACGGGCACTTGGACTATGTAGGTAACCTAGTGGTCACTTGGACTGTCTAGGTTACCTAGCGGGCACTTGGACTATGTAAGTTAACTAGCGGGCCCTTGGTCTATGTAGGTTAACTAGCAGGCCCTTTGACTATGTAAGTTAACTAGAGGGCACTTGGACGATCCTGGTTAATTAGAGGGCACTTGGACTATCTAGGTTAACTAGCGGGCACTTGGACTATCTAGGTTACCTAACG
Organism: Tenrec ecaudatus; assembly: GCF_050624435.1. Classification (NCBI taxonomy): domain Eukaryota; kingdom Metazoa; phylum Chordata; class Mammalia; order Afrosoricida; family Tenrecidae; genus Tenrec; species Tenrec ecaudatus. The sequence continues at coordinate 230,205 of NW_027459046.1, read as the reverse complement.
GGCACTTGGACTATGTAGGTTCCCTAGCGGGCACTTGGAGTATGTGAGTTCCCTATCGGGCACTTGGACTATGTAGGTTACTAGCGGGCATTTGGACTATGTAGGTTACCTAACGGGCACTTGGCCTATGTAGGTTCCCTATCGGTCACTTGGACAATGTAGGTGACCTCGCCGGCACTTTGACTATATAGGTTAATAAGCGGGCCTGTGGACCATCTAGGTTACCTAGCGGGCACTTGGACTATCTAGGTTACTTAGCGGGCTCTTTAACTATGTAAGTTCCCTAACGGGCACTTGGAGTATGTAGGTTCCCTAGCGGGCACTTGGACTATGTAGGTTCCTCAGCGGGCACTTGGACTATGTAGGTTCCCTATCGGGCACGTGGACTATGTAGGTTAACTAGCGGGCCCTTGGACTATCTAGGTTACCTAGCGGGCACTTGGATGATGCAAGTTCCCTAGCCAGCACTAAGACTATTGGTTCCCTAAAGGGCACTTGGACTATGTAGGTTCCATAGCGGGCACTTGGACTTTGTAGGTTCTTTATCGGGCACTTGGACTATATAGGTTTCTATCGGGCACTTGGACTATGTAGGTTAACTAGCGGGCACGTGGACTATCAAGGTTACCTAGCGGCCACTTGGTCTATGTACATACTCTAGCGGGCTTTAGGACTATGTATGTCCCCTAGAGGGCACTTGGATTATCTGGGTTAACTAAAGGGCACTAGGACTATCTAATTTAACTAGCGGGTACTTGGTCTATGTAGGTCAACTAGCGGGCCCTTGGACATCTAGGTTAGCTAACGGGCACTTGGCCTGTCTAGGTTAACTAGCGGGCACTTGGACTATGTAGGTTAACTAGCGGGCACTTGGACTGTCTAGGTTACCTAGCGGGCACTTGGACAATATAGGTTCCCTAGAAGGCACTTGGACTATGTAGGTTACCTATCGGGCACTTTGACTATGTAGGTTAACTAGCTGGCACTTGGACTATCCAGGTTACGAGGCGGGCACTTGGACTATCTAGGTTAACGAACGGACACTCGGACTATGTAGGTAACCTAGCGGGCACTTGGACTCTCTAGGTTACCTAGCGGGCACTTGGACTATCTAGGTTAACGAACGGGCACTTGGACTATGTATGTTAGCTAACAGGCACTTTGACTATCTAGGTTAACTAACGGGCGCTTGGCCTATGTAGGTTCCCTAGCGTGTACCTGGACTGTCTAGGTTGACTAGCAGGCAATTGGACTGTCTAGATTACTTAGTGGGCAATTGGACTATGTAGTTTACCAAGCAGGCACATGGACTATGTAGGTTAATTAGTGGTACTTGGATTATGTAGGTTCCCTAGAGGGCATTTGGACTATATAGATTACCTAGCGGGCACTTGAACTATCTAGGTTACCTAGCGGGTACTTGGATTATCTAGGTTAACTGGCGGGCATTTGGACTATCTAGGTTACCTACGGGCACTTGGACTATTAAGGTTCCCTAGCGGGCACTTGGAGTATGTGAGTTCCCTATCGGGCACTTGTATTATGTAGGTTACGAGCGGGCATTTGGACTATGTAGGTTACCTAACGGGCACTTGGCCTATGTAGGTTAACTAGCTGGCACTTGGACTATCCAGGTTATGAGGCGGACACTTGGACTATCTAGGTTAATGAATGGACACTTGGACTATGTAGGTAACCTAGCGGGCACTTGGACTCTCTAGGTTACCTAGCGGGCACTTGGACTATCTAGGTTAATGAACGGGCACTTTGACTATGTATGTTAGCTAACAGGCACTAGACTATCTAGGTTAACTAACGGGCGCTTGGACTATGTAGGTTCCCTACCGTGTACCTGGACTGTCCAAGTTGACTAGCAGGCACTTGGACTGTCTAGATTACCTAGTGGGCACTTGGACTATGTAGGTTAACTAGCGGGCACTTGGATTATGTAGTTTACCTAGCAGGCACGTGGACTATGTAGGTTAACTACCGGGCACTTGGACTATTTAGGTTACCTACCGGGCACTTGGACTATGTACGTTCCCTAGCGGGCACTTGGGCTATCTACATTACCTAGCGGGCCCTTGGACTACGTAGGTTAACGAACGGGCACTTGGACTATGTAGGTAACCTAGTGGTCACTTGGACTATCTAGGTTACCTAGCGGGCACTTGGACTATCTAGGTAAACTAGCGGGCACTTGCACTATGTAGGTTACCTAGCGGGCACTTGGACTATCTAGGATACCTAGCCCGCACTTGGACTATGTAGGTTAACTATAAGGCACTTGGACTATCAAGGTTACCTAGCGGGCACTTGGACTATGTAGGTTCCTCAGCGGGCACTTGGACTATGTAGGTTCCCTATCGGGCACTTGGACTATGTAGGTTAACTAGCGGGCCCTTGGACTATCTAGGTTACCTAGCGGGCACTTGGATGATGCAAGTTCCCTAGCCAGCACTAAGACTATTGGTTCCCTAACGGGCACTTGGACTATGTAGGTTCGATAGCGGGCACTTGGACTTTTTAGGTTCTTTATCAGGCACTTGGACTATATAGCTTTCTATCGGGCACTTGGACTATGTAGGTTAACTAGCGGGCACGTGGACTATCAAGGTTACCTAGCGGGCACTTGGTCTATGTACATACCCTAGCGGACACTAAGACTATGTATGTCCCCTAGAGGGCACTTGGACTATCTGGGTTAACTAAAGGGCCCTAGGACTATCTAGTTTATCTAGCGGGTACTTGGTCTATGTAGGTCAACTAGCGAGCCCTTGGACTATCTAGGTTAGCTAACGGGCACTTGCACTGTCTAGGTTACCTAGAGGGCACTTGGATTATCTAGGTTAACGAACGGGCACTTGGACTATGTAGGTTACCTAGCGGGCACTTGGCCTATGTAGGTTAACTAGAAGGCACTTGGACTATCAAGGTTACCTAGCCGGCTCTTAGACTATGTAGGTTACCAGGGGGCACTTGGACTATCTAGGTTAACGAACGTGCACTTGGACTATGTAGGTAACCTAGCGGGCACTTGGACTGTCTAGGTTACCTAGCGGGCACTTGGACTATCTAGGTTAACGAACGGGCACTTGGACTATGTAGGTTATCTAGCGGACACTTTGACTATCTAGGTTAGCTAACGGCCAATTGGACTATCAAGGTTACCTAACGGGCACTTGGACTATGTAGGTTACCTAGCGGGCACTTGGACTATCTTGGTGACCTAGCAGGCACTTTGACTATCTAGGTTGACTAACGGGCACTTGGACTATGTAGGTTGCCTAGCGAGCATTTCGACTATGTAGGTTCCCTAGCGGGCGCTTGGACTATGTAGGTTCCCTAGCGGGTACTTGGACTGTCTAGGTTAACTAGCGGGCAATTGGACTGTCTAGGTTACCTAGTGGGCACTTGGACTATGTAGTTTACCTAGCAGGCACTTGGACTATGTAGGTTAACTAGCGGGCACTTGGACTATCTAGGTTACCTAGCGGGCCCTTGGACTATGTACGTTCTCTAGCGGGCACTTGGGTTATCTACGTTACCTAGCGGGCACTTGGACTACGTAGGTTAACGAACGGGCACTTGGACAATGTATGTAACCTAATGGTCACTTGGACTGTCTAGGTTACCTAGCGGGCACTTGGAATATGAAGGTTAACTAGCGGGCTCTTGGTCTATGTAGGTTAACTAGCAGGCCCTTGGACTATGTAAGTTAACTAGAGGGCACTTGGACGATCCTAGTTAACTAGCGGGCCCTTGGACTATGTAGGTTAACTAGCGGGCACTTGGACTATCTAGGTTAACTAGCGGGCATTTGGACTATGTAAGTTACCTAGCGGACACTTGGAATATCTAGGTTAACTAGCGGGCACTTGGACTATCTAGGTTAACTAGCGGGCCCTTGGACTATCTAGGTTTACTAGCGGGCACTTGTACTATCTAGGTTAACTAGCGGGCACTTGCACTATGTAGGTTACCTAGCGGGCACATGGACTATGTAGGTTATCTAGCGGGCACTTGGACTATCTAGGTTACCTAGCCCGCACTTGGACTATGTAGGTTAACTATAAGGCACTTGGACTATCAAGGTTACCTAGCGGGCTCTTGGAATATGTAGGTTACCAGCGGGCACTTGGACGGTCTAGGTTAATGAACATGCACCTGGACTATGTAGGTAACCTAGCGGGCACTTGGACTGTCTAGTTTACCTAGCGGGCACTTGGACTATCTAGGTTAACGAACGGACACTTGGACTATGTAGGTAACCTAGCGGGAACCTGGACTGTCTAGGTTACCTAGCGGGCACTTGGACTATCTAGGTTAACGAATGGGCACTTGGACTATCTAGGTTAACTAGCGGGCCCTTGATCTATGTAGGTTAACTAGCAGGCCCTTTGACTATGTAAGTTAACTAGAGGGCACTTGGATGATCCTGGTTAATTGGCGGGCACTTGGACTATCTAGGTTAACCAGCGGCCCCTTGGACTATCTAGGTTACCTAACGGGCACTTGGACTATGTAGGTTCCCTAGCGGGCACTTGGAGTATGTGAGTTCCCTATCGGGCACTTGGACTATGTAGGTTACTAGCGGGCATTTGGACTATGTAGGTTACCTAACGGGCACTTGGCCTATGTAGGTTCCCTATCGGGCACTTGGACAATGTAGGTGACCTCGCCGGCCTTTGGACTATATAGGTTAACAAGCGGGCCTGTGGACCATCTAGGTTTCCTTGCGGGCACTTGGACTATCTAGGTTACTTAGCGGGCACTTGAACTATGTACGTTCTCTAACGGCACTTGGAGTATGTTGGTTCCCTAGCGGGCACTTGGACTATGTAGGTTCCTCAGCGGGCACTTGGACTATGTAGGTTCCCTATCGTGCACTTGGACTATGTAGGTTAACTAGCGGGCCCTTGGACTATCTAGGTTACCTAGCGGGCACTTGGATGATACAAGTTCCCTAGCCAGCACTAAGACGATTGGTTCCCTAACGGGCACTTGGACTATGTAGGTTCCATAGCGGGCACTTGTACTTTGTAGGTTCTTTATCGGGCACTTGGAGTATATAGGTTTCTATCGGGCACTTGGACTATGTAGGTTAACTAGCGGGCACGTGGACTATCAAGGTTACCTAGCGGGCACTTGGTCTATGTACATACCCTAGCGGGCACTAGGACTATGTATGTCCCCTAGAGGGCACTTGGACTATCTGGGTTAACTAAAGGGCACTAGTACTATCTAATTTAACTAGCGGGTACTTGGTCTATGTAGGTCAACTAGCGGGCCCTTGGACTATCTAGGTTAGCTAATGGGCACTTGGTCTGTCTATGTTAACTAGCGGGCACATGGACTATGTAGGTTAACTAGCGGGCACTTGGACTGTCTAGGTTACCTAGCGGGCACTTGGACTATATAGGTTCCCTAGAAGGCACTTGGACTATGTAGGTTACCTATCGGGCACTTTGACTATGTAGGTTAACTAGATGGCACTTGGACTATCCAGGTTATGAGGCGGGCACTTGGACTATCTAGGTTAACGAACGGACACTCGGAATATGTAGGTAACCTAGCGGGCACTTGGACTCTCTAGGTTACCTAGCGGGCACTTGGACTATCTAGGTTAACGAACGGGCACTTGGACTATGTATGTTAGCTAACTGGCACTTTGACTATCTAGGTTAACTAACGAGCGCTTGGACTATGTAGGTTCCCTAGCGTGTACCTGGACTGTCTAGGTTGACTAGCAGGCAATTGGACTTTCTAGATTACCTAGTGGGCAGTTGGACTATGTAGTTTACCTAGCAGGCACATGGACTATGTAGGTTAATTAGTGGGTACTTGGATTATGTAGGTTCCCTAGCGGGCATTTGGACTATATAGATTACCTAGCGGGCACTTGAACTATCTAGGTTACCTAGCGGGTACTTGGATTATCTAGGTTAACTAGCGGGCATTTGGACTATCTAGGTTACCTAACGGGCACTTGGACTATGTAGGTTCCCAAGCGGGCACTTGGAGTATGTGAGTTCCCTATCGGGCACTTGGACTATGTAGGTTACTAGCGGGCATTTGGACTATGTAGGTTACCTAACGGGCACTTGGCCTATGTAGGTTAACTAGCTGGCACTTGGACTATCGAGGTTACGAGGCGGGCACTTGGACTATCTAGGTTAACGAACGGACACTTGGACTATGTAGGTAAACTAGCGGGCACTTGGACTCTCTAGGTTACCTACCGGGCACTTAGACTATCTAGGTTAACGAACGGGCACTTGGACTATGTATGTTAGCTAACAGGCACTTTGACTATCTAGGTTAACTAACGGGCGCTTGGACTATGTAGGTTCCCTAGCGTGTACCTGGACTGTCTAGGTTGACTAGCAGGCACTTGGACTGTCTAGATTACCTAGTGGGCACTTGGACTATGTAGTTTACCTAGCAGGCACTTGGACTATGTAGGTTAACTAGCGGGCACTTAGACTATCTAGGTTACCTACCGGGCACTTGGACTATGTACGTTCCCTAGCGGGCACTTGGGCTATCTACATTACCTAGCGGGCCCTTGGACTACGTAGGTTAACGAACGGGCACTTGGACTATGTAGGTAACCTAGTGGTCACTTGGACTATCTAGGTTACCTAGCGGGAACTTGGATGATGCAAGTTCCCTAGCCAGCACTAAGACTATTGGTTCCCTAACGGGCACTTGGACTATGTAGGTTCCATAGCGGGCACTTGGACTTTGTAAGTTCTTTATCGGGCACTTGGACTATATAGGTTTCTATCGGGCACTTGGACTATGTAGGCTAACTAGCGGGCACGTGGACTATCAAGGTTACCTAGCGGCCACTTGGTCTATGTACATACCCTAGCGGGCTCTAGGACTATGTATGTCCCCTAGAGGGCACTTGGACTATCTAGGTTAACTAAAGGGCACTTGGACTATCTAATTTAACTAGCGGGTACTTGGTCTATGTAGGTCAACTAGCGGGCCCTTGGACATCTAGGTTAGCTAACGGGCACTTGGCCTGTCTAGGTTAACTAGCGGGCACTTGGACTATGTAGGTTAACTAGCGGGCACTTGGACTGTCTAGGTTACCTAGCGGGCACTTGGACTATATAGGTTCCCTAGAAGGCACTTGGACTATGTAGGTTACCTATCGGGTACTTTGACTATGTAGGTTAACTAGCTGGCACTTGGACTATCCAGGTTACGAGGCGGGCACTTGGACTATCTAGGTTAACGAACGGACACTCGGACAATGTAGGTAACCTAGCGGGCACTTGGACTCTCTAGGTTACCTAGCGGGCACTTGGACTATCTAGGTTAACGAACGGGCACTTGGACTATGTATGTTAGCTAACAGGCACTAGACTATCTAGGTTAACTAACGGGCGCTTGGACTATGTAAGTTCCCTAGCGTGTACCTGGACTGTCTAGGTTGACTAGCAGGCACGTGGACTGTCTAGATTACCTAGTGGGCACTTGGTCTATGTAGGTTAACTAGCGGGCACTTGGACTATGTAGTTTACCTAGCAGGCACTTGGACTATGTAGGTTAACTAGCGGGCACTTGGACTATTTAGGTTACCTACCGGGCACTTGGACTATGTACGTTCCCTAGCGGGCACTTGGGCTATCTACATTACCTAGCGGGCCCTTGGACTACGTAGGTTAACGAACGGGCACTTGGACTATGTAGGTAACCTAGTGGTCACTTGGACTATCTAGGTTACCTAGCGGGCACTTGGACTATCTAGGTAAACTAGCGGGCACTTGCACTATGTAGGTTACCTAGCGGGCACTTGGACTATCTAGGATACCTAGCCCGCACTTGGACTATGTAGGTTAACTATAAGGCACTTGGACTATCAAGGTTACCTAGCGGGCACTTGGACTATGTAGGTTCCTCAGCGGGCACTTGGACTATGTAGGCTCCCTATCGGGCACTTGGACTATGTAGGTTAACTAGCGGGCCCTTGGACTATCTAGGTTACCTAGCGGGCACTTGGATGATGCAAGTTCCCTAGCCAGCACTAAGACTATTGGTTCCCTAACGGGCACTTGGACTATGTAGGTTCCATAGCGGGCACTTGGACTTTGTAGGTTCTTTATCGGGCACTTGGACTATATAGCTTTCTATCGGGCACTTGGACTATGTAGGTTAACTAGCGGGCACGTGGACTATCAAGGTTACCTAGCGGGCACTTGGTCTATGTACATACCCTAGCGGACACTAAGACTATGTATGTCCCCTAGAGGGCACTCGGACTATCTGGGTTAACATATGGCCCTAGGACTATCTAGTTTATCTAGCGGGTACTTGGTCTATGTAGGTCAACTAGCGAGCCCTTGGACTATCTAGGTTAGCTAACGGGCACTTGGACTGTCTAGGTTACCTAGAGGGCAATTGGATTATCTAGGTTAACGAACGGGCACTTGGACTATGTAGGTTACCTAGCGGGATCTTGGCCTATGTAGGTTAACTAGAAGGCACTTGGACTATCAAGGTTACCTAGCCGGCTCTTGGACTATGTAGGTTACCAGGGGGCACTTGAACTATCTAGGTTAACGAACGTGCACTTGGACTATGTAGGTAACCTAGCGGGCACTTGGACTGTCTAGGTTAACGAACGGGCACTTGGACTATGTAGGTTATCTAGCGGACACTTTGACTATCTAGGTTAGCTAACGGCCAATTGGACTATCAAGGTTACCTTACGGGCCCTTGGACTATGTAGGTTACCTAGCGGGCACTTGGACTATCTTGGTGACCTAGCAGGCACTTTGACTATCTAGGTTAACTAACGGGCACTTGGACTATGTAGGTTGCCTAGCGAGCATTTGGACTATGTAGGTTCCCTAGCGGGCGCTTGTACTATGTAGGTTCCCTAGCGGGTACTTGGACTGTCTAGGTTAACTAGCGGGCAATTGGACTGTCTAGGTTACCTAGTGGGCACTTGGACTATGTAGTTTACCTAGCAGGCACTTGGACTATGTAGGTTAACTAGCGGGCACTTGGACTATCTAGGTTACCTAGCGGGCCCTTGGACTATGTACGTTCTCTAGCGGGCACTTGGGCTATCTACGTTACCTAGCGGGCACTTGGACTACGTAGGTTAACGAACGGGCACTTGGACAATTTATGTAACCTAATGGTCACTTGGACTGTCTAGGTTACCTAGCGGGCACTTGGAATATGAAGGTTAACTAGCGGGCTCTTGGTCTATGTAGGTTAACTAGCAGGCCCTTGGACTATGTAAGTTAACTAGAGGGCACTTGGACGATCCTAGTTAACTAGCGGGCCCTTGGATTATGTAGGTTAACTAGCGGGCACTTGGACTATCTAGGTTAACTAGCGGGCACTTGGACTATGTAAGTTACCTAGCGGACACTTGGAATATCTAGGTTAACTAGCGGGCACTTGGACTATCTAGGTTAACTAGCGGGCCCTTGGACTATCTAGGTTTACTAGCGGGCACTTGTACTATCTAGGTTAACTAGCGGGCACTTGCACTATGTAGGTTACCTAGCGGGCACATGGACTATGTAGGTTATCTAGCGGGCACTTGGACTATCTAGGTTACCTAGCCCGCACTTGGACTATGTAGGTTAACTATAAGGCACTTGGACTATCAAGGTTACCTAGCGGATTCTTGGAATATGTAGGTTACCTGCGGGCTCTTGGATGGTCTAGGTTAATGAACATGCACCTGGACTATGTAGGTAACCTAGCGGGCACTTGGACTGTCTAGTTTACCTAGCGGGCACTTGGACTATCTAGGTTAACGAACGGACACTTGGACTATGTAGGTAACCTAGCGGGAAGTTGGACTGTCTAGGTTACCTAGCGGGCACTTGGACTATCTAGGTTAACGAACGGGCACTTGGACTATCTAGGTTAACTAGCGGGCCCTTGATCTATGTAGGTTAACTAGCAGGCCCTTTGACTATGTAAGTTAACTAGAGGGCACTTGGATGATCCTGGTTAATTGGCGGGCACTTGGACTATCTAGGTTAACCAGCGGTCCCTTGGACTATCTAGGTTACCTAACGGGCACTTGGACTATGTAGGTTCCCTAGCGGCACTTGGAGTATGTGAGTTCCCTATCGGGCACTTGGACTATGTAGGTTACTAGCGGGCATTTGGACTATGTAGGTTACCTAACGGGCACTTGGCCTATGTAGGTTCCCTATCGGGCACTTCGACAATGTAGGTGACCTCGCGGGCCCTTGGACTATATAGGTTAACAAGCGGGCCTGTGGACCATCTAGGTTTCCTTGCGGGCACTTGGACTATCTAGGTTACTTAGCGGGCACTTGAACTATGTACGTTCTCTAACGGCACTTGGAGTATGTTGGTTCCCTAGCGGGCACTTGGACTATGTAGGTTCCTCAGCGGGCACTTGGACTATGTAGGTTCCCTATCGTGCACTTGGACTATGTAGGTTAACTAGCGGGCCCTTGGACTATCTAGATTACCTAGCGGGCACTTGGATGATACAAGTTCCCTAGCCAGCACTAAGACGATTGGTTCCCTAACGGGCACTTGGAATATGTAGGTTCCATAGCGGGCACTTGTACTTTGTAGGTTCTTTATCGGGCACTTGGAGTATATAGGTTTCTATCGGGCACTTGGACTATGTAGGTTAACTAGGGGGCACGTGGTCTATCAAGGTTACCTAGCGGGCACTTGGTCTATGTACATACCCTAGCGGGCACTAGGACTATGTATGTCCCCTAGAGGGCACTTGGACTATCTGGGTTAACTAAAGGGCACTAGTACTATCTAATTTAACTAGCGGGTACTTGGTCTATGTAGGTCAACTAGCGGGCCCTTGGACTATCTAGGTTAGCTAATGGGCACTTGGTCTGTCTATGTTAACTAGCGGGCACTTGGACTATGTAGGTTAACTAGCGGGCACTTGGACTGTCTAGGTTACTTAGCGGGCACTTGGACTATATAGGTTCCCTAGAAGGCACTTGGACTAGGTAGGTTACCTATCGGGCACTTTGACTATGTAGGTTAACTAGCTGGCACTTGGACTATCCAGGTTACCAGGCGGGCACTTGTACTATCTAGGTTAACGAACGGACACTTGCACTATGTAGGTAACCTAGCGGGCACTTGGACTCTCTAGGTTACCTAGCGGGCACTTGGACTATCTAGGTTAACGAACGGGCACTTGGACTATGTATGTTAGCTAACAGGCACTTTGACTATCTAGGTTAACTAACGGGCGCTTGGACTATGTAGGTTCCCTAGCGTGTACCTGGACTGTCTAGGTTGACTAGTAGGCACTTGGACTGTCTAGATTACCTAGTGGGCACTTGGACTATGTAGTTTACCTAGCAGGCAATTGGACTATGTAGGTTAACTAGCGGGCACTTGGACTATCTAGGTTACCTACCGGGCACTTGGACTATGTACGTTCCCTAGCGGGCACTTGGGCTATCTACATTACCTAGCGGGCCCTTGGACTACGTAGGTTAACGAACGGGCACTTGGACTATGTAGTTAAACTAGTGGTCACTTGGACTGTCTAGGTTACCTAGCGGGCACTTGGACTATGTAAGTTAACTAGTGGGCCCTTGGTCTATGTAGGTTAACTAGCAGGCCCTTTGACTATGTAAGTTAACTAGAGGGCACTTGGACGATCCTGGTTAATTAGCGGGCACTTGGACTATCTAGGTTAACTAGCGGGCACTTGGACTATCTAGGTTACCTAACGGGCACTTGGACTATGTAGGTTCCCTAGCGGGCACATGGAGTATGTGAGTTCCCTAACGGGCACTTGGACTATGTAAGTTACTAGCGGGCATTTGGACTATGTAGGTTACCTAACGGGCACTGGGCCTATGTAGGTTCCCTATCGGTCACTTGGACAATATATGTGACCTCGCGGGCACTTGGACTATATAGGTTAACAATCGGGCCTGTGGACCATCTAGGTTATCTAGCGGGCACTTGGACTATCTTGGTTACTAAGCGGGCACTTGAACTATGTACGTTCCCTAACGGGCACTTGGAGTATGTAGGTTCCCTAGCGGGCACTTGGACTATGTAGGTTCCTCAGCGGGCACTTGGACTATGTAGGTTCCCTATCGGGCACTTGGACTATGTAGGTTAACTAGCGGGCCCTTCGACTATGTAGGTTACCTATCGGGCACTTTGACTATGTAGGTTAACTAGCTGGCACTTGGACTATCCAGGTTACGAGGCGGGCACTTGGACTATCTAGTTTAACGAACGGACACTCGGACTATGTATGTAACATAGCGGGCACTTGGACTCTCTAGGTTCCCTAGCGGGCACTTGGACTATCTAGGTTAACGAACGGGCACTTGGACTATGTATGTTAGCTAACAGGCACTTTGACTATCTAGGTTAACTAACGGGCGCTTGGACTATGTAGGTTCCCTAGCGTGTACCTGGACTGTCTAGGTTGACTAGCAGGCAATTGGACTGTCTAGATTACCTAGTGGGCACTTGGACTGTGTAGTTTACCTAGCAGGCACATGGACTATGTAGGTTAATTACTGGGTACTTGGATTATGTAGGTTCCCTAGCGGCTATTGGACTATATAGATTACCTAGCGGGCACTTGAACTATCTAGGTTACCTAGCGGGTACTTGGATTATCTAGGTTAACTAGCGGGCATTTGGACTATCTAGGTGACCTAACGGGCACTTGGACTATGTAGGTTCCCTAGCGGGCACTTGGAGTATGTGAGTTCCCTATCTGGCACTTGGACTATGTAGGTTACTAGCGGGCATTTGGACTATGTAGGTTACCTAACGGGCACTTGGCCTATGTAGGTTAACTAGCTGGCACTTGGACTATCCAGGTTACGAGGCGGGCACTTGGACTATCTAGGTTAACGAACGGACACTTGCACTATGTAGGTAACCTAGCGGGCACTTGGACTCTCTAGGTTACCTAGCGGGCACTTGGACTATCTAGGTTAACGAACGGGCACTTGGACTATGTATGTTAACTAACAGGCACTTGGACTATCTAGGTTAACTAACTGGCGCTTGGACCATGTAGGTTCCCTAGCGTGTACCTGGACTGTCTAGGTTGACTAGCAGGCACTTGGACTGTCTAGATTACCTAGTGGGCACTTGGACTATGTAGTTTACCTAGCAGGCAATTGGACTATGTAGTTTAACTAGCGGGCACTTCGACTATCTAGGTTACCTACCGGGCACTTGGACTATGTACGTTCCCTAGCGGGCATTTGGGCTATCTACATTACCCAGCGGGCCCTTGGACTACCTAGGTTAACGAACGGGCACTTGGACTATGTAGGTAACCTAGTGGTCACTTGGACTGTCTAGGTTACCTAGCGGGCACTTGGACTATGTAAGTTAACTAGCGGGACCTTGGTCTATGTAGGTTAACTAGCAGGCCCTTTGACTATGTAAGTTAACTAGAGGGCACTTGGACGATCCTGGTTAATTAGCGGGCACTTGGACTATCTAGGTTAACTAGCGGGCACTTGGACTATCTAGGTTACCTAACGGGCACTTGGACTATGTAGGTTCCCTAGCGGGCACTTGGAGTATGTGAGTTCCCTATTGGGCACTTGGACTATGTAAGTTACTAGCGGGCATTTGGACTATGTAGGTTACCTAACGGGCACTTGGCCTATGTAGGTTCCCTATCGGTCACTTGGACAATGTAGGTGACCTCGCCGGCACTTGGACTATATAGGTTAACAAGCGGGCCTGTGGACCATCTAGGTTACCTAGCGGGCACTTGGACTATCTAGGTTACTTAGCAGGCACTTGAACTATGTACGTTTCCTAAAGGGCACTTGGAGTATGTAGGTTCCCTAGCGGGCACTTGGAATATGTAGGTTCCTCAGCGGGCACTTGGACTATGTAGGTCCCTATCGGGCACTTGGACTATGTAGGTTAACCAGCGGACCCTTGGACTATCTAGGTTACCTAGCGGGCACTTGGATGATGCAAGTTCCCTAGCCAGCATTAAGACTATTGTTTCTTAACGGGCACTTGGACTATGTAGGTTCCATAGCGGGCACTTGGCCTTTGTAGGTTCTTTATCGGGCACTTGGACTATATAGGTTTCTATCGGGCACTTGGACTATGTAGGTTAACTAGCGGGCACGTGGACTATCAAGGTTACCTAGCGGGCACTTGGTCTATGTACATACCCTAGCGGGCACTAGGACTATGTATGTCCCCTAGAGGGCACTTGGACTATCTGGGTTAACTAAAGGGCACTAGGACTATCTAATTTAACTAGCGGGTACTTGGTCTATGTAGGTCAACTAGCAGGCCCTTGGACTATCTAGGTTAGCTAACGGGCACTTGGTCTGTCTAGGTTAACTAGCGGGCACTAGACTATGTAGGTTAACTAGCGGGCACTTGGACTGTCTAAGTTACCTAGCGGGCCCTTGGACTATATAGGTTCCCTAGAAGGCACTTGGACTATGTAGGTTACCTATCGGGCACTTTGACTATGTAGGTTAACTAGCTGGCACTTGGACTATCCAGGTTATGAGGCGGGCATTTGGACTATCTAGGTTACCTAGCGGGCACTTGGACTATCTAGGTTAACGAAAGGGCACTTGGACTATGTATGTTAGCTAACAGGCACTTTGACTATCTAGGTTAACTAACGGGCGCTTGGACTATGTAGGTTCCCTAGCGTGTACCTGGACTGTCTATGTTGACTAGCAGGCACTTGGTTGTCTAGATTACCTAGTGGGCACTTGGACTATGTAGTTTACCTAGCAGGCACTTGTACTATGTAGGTTAACTAGTGGGCATTTGGACTATCTCGGTTACCTACCGGGCACTTGGAGTATGTACGTTCCCTAGCGGGCACTTGGGCTATCTACATTACCTAGCGGGCCCTTGGACTACGTAGGTTAACGAACGGGCACTTGGACTATGTAGGTAACCTAGTGGTCACTTGGACTGTCTAGGTTACCTAGCGGGCACTTGGACTATGTAAGTTACCTAGCGGGCCCTTGGTCTATGTAGGTTAACTAGCAGGCCCTTTGACTATGTAAGTTAACAAGAGGGCACTTGGACGATCCTGGTTAATTAGCGGGCACTTGAACTATCTAGGTTAACTAGCGGGCACTTGGACTATCTAGGTTACCTAACGGGCACTTGGACTATGTAGGTTCCCTAGCGGGCACTTGGAGTATGTGAGTTCCCCATCGGGCACTTGGACTATGTAGGTTACTAGCGGGCATTTGGACTATGTAGGTTACCTAACGGGTACTTGGCCTATGTAGGTTCCCTATCGGTCACTTGGACAATGTAGGTGACCTCGCCGGCACTTGGACTATATAGGTTAACAAGCGGGCCTGTGGACCATCTAGGTTACCTAGCGGGCACTTGGACTATCTAGGTTACTTAGCGGGCTCTTGAACTATGTACGTTCCCTAACGGACACTTGGAGTATGTAGGTTCCCTAGCGGGCACTTGGACTATATAGGTTCCTCAGCGGGCACTTGGACTATGTAGGTTCTCTATCGGGCACTTGGACTATGTAGGTTAACTAGCGGGCCCTTGGACTATCTAGGTTACCTAGCGGGCACTTGGATGATGCAAGTTCCCTAGCCAGCACTAAGACTATTGGTTCCCTAACGGGCACTTGGACTATGTAGGTTCATAGCGGGCACTTGGACTTTGTAAGTTCTTTATCGGGCACTTGGACTATATAGGTTTCTATCGGGCACTTGGACTATGTAGGTTAACTAGCGGGCACGTGGACTATCAAGGTTACCTAGCGGCCACTTGGTCTATGTACATACCCTAGCGGGCTCTAGAACTATGTATGTCCCCTAGAGGGCACTTGGACTATCTAGGTTAACTAAAGTGCACTAGGACTATCTAATTTAACTAGCGGGTACTTGGTCTATGTAGGTCAACTAGCGGGCCCTTGGACATCTAGGTTAGCTAACGGGCACTTGGCCTGTCTAGGTTAACTAGCGGGCACTTGGACTATGTAGGTTAACTAGCGGGCACTTGGACTGTCTAGGTTACCTAGCGGGCACTTGGACTATATAGGTTCCCTAGAAGGCACTTGGACTATGTAGGTTACCTATCGGGCACTTTGACTATGTAGGTTAACTAGCTGGCACTTGGACTATCCAGGTTACGAGGCGGGCACTTGGACTATCTAGGTTAACGAACGGACACTCGGATTATGTAGGTAACCTAGCGGGCACTTGGACTCTCTAGGTTACCAAGCGGCCACTTGGACTATTTAGGTTAACGAACAGGCACTTGGACTATGTATGTTAGCTAACAGGCACTTTGACTATCTAGGTTGACTAACGGGCGCTTGGACTATGTAAGTTCCCTAGCGTGTACCTGGACTGTCTAGGTTGACTAGCAGGCACGTGGACTGTCTAGATTACCTAGTGGGCACTTGGTCTATGTAGGTTAACTAGCGGGCACTTGGACTATGTAGTTTACCTAGCAGGCACTTGGACTATGTAGGTTAACTAGCGGGCACTTGGACTATTTAGGTTACCTACCGGGCACTTGGACTATGTACGTTCCCTAGCGGGCACTTGGGCTATCTACATTACCTAGCGGGCCCTTGGACTACGTAGGTTAACGAACGGGCACTTGGACTATGTAGGTAACCTAGTGGTCACTTGGACTATCTAGGTTACCTAGCGGGCACTTGGACTATCTAGGTAAACTAGCGGGCACTTGCACTATGTAGGTTACCTAGCGGGCACTTGCACTATCTAGGATACCTAGCCCGCACTTGGACTATGTAGGTTAACTATAAGGCACTTGGACTATCAAGGTTACCTAGCGGGCACTTGGACTATGTAGGTTCCTCAGCGGGCACTTGGACTAAGTAGGTTCCCTATCGGGCACTTGGACTATGTAGGTAAACTAGCGGGCCCTTGGACTATCTAGGTTACCTAGCGGGCACTTGGATGATGCAAGTTCCCTAGCCAGCACTAAGACTATTGGTTCCCTAACGGGCACTTGGACTATGTAGGTTCCATAGCGGGCACTTGGATTTTGTAGGTTCTTTATCGGGCACTTGGACTATATAGCTTTCTATCGGGCACTTGGACTATGTAGGTTAACTAGCGGGCACGTGGACTATCAAGGTTACCTAGCGGGCACTTGGTCTATGTACATACCCTAGCGGACACTAAGACTATGTATGTCCCCTTGAGGGCACTCGGACTATCTGGGTTAACATATGGCCCTAGGACTATCTAGTTTATCTAGCGGGTACTTGGTCTATGTAGGTCAACTAGCGAGCCCTTGGACTATCTAGGTTAGCTTACGGGCACTTGGACTGTCTAGGTTACCTAGAGGGCAATTGGATTATCTAGGTTAACGAACGGGCACTTGGACTATGTAGGTTACCTAGCGGGATCTTGGCCTATGTAGGTTAACTAGAAGGCACTTGGACTATCAAGGTTACCTAGCCGGCTCTTGGACTATGTAGGTTACCAGGGGGCACTTGGACTATCTAGGTTAACGAACGTGCACTTGGACTATGTAGGTAACCTAGCGGGCACTTGGACTGTCTAGGTAACCTAGCGGGCACTTGGACTATCTAGGTTAACGAACGGGCACTTGGACTATGTAGGTTATCTAGCGGACACTTTGACTATCTAGGTTAGCTAACGGCCAATTGGACTATCAAGGTTACCTAACGGGCACTTGGACTATGTAGGTTACCTAGCGGGCACTTGGACTATCTTGGTGACCTAGCAGGCACTTTGACTATCTAGGTTAACTAACGGGCACTTGGACTATGTAGGTTGCCTAGCGAGCATTTGGACTATGTAGGTTCCCTAGCGGGCGCTTGGACTATGTAGGTTCCCTAGCGGGTACTTGGACTGTCTAGGTTAACTAGCGGGCAATTGGACTGTCTAGGTTACCTAGTGGGCACTTGGACTATGTAGTTTACCTAGCAGGCACTTGGACTATGTAGGTTAACTAGCGGGCACTTGGACTATCTAGGTTACCTAGCGGGCCCTTGGACTATGTACGTTCCCTAGCGGGCACTTGGGCTATCTACGTTACCTAGCGGGCACATGGATGATGCAAGTAACCTAGCCAGCACTAAGACTATTGGTTCCCTAACGGGCACTTGGACTATGTAGTTTCCATAGCGGGCACTTGGACTTTGTAGGTTCTTTATCGGGCACTTGGACTATATAGGTTTCTATCGGGCACTTGGACTATGTAGGTTACCTAGCGGGCACTTGGTCTATGTACATACCCTAGAGGACACTAAGACTATGTATGTCCCCTAGAGGGTACTTGGACTATCTGGGTTAACTAAAGGGCCCTAAGACTATCTAGTTTATCTAGCGGGTACTTGGTCTATGTAGGTCAACTAGCGGGCCCTTGGACTATCTAGGTTAGCTAACGGGCACTTGGACTGTCTAGGTTACCTAGCGGGCACTTGGATTATCTAGGTTAACGAACGGGCACTTGGACTATGTAGGTTACCTAGCGGGCATTGGCCTATGTAGGTTAACTAGAAGGCACTTGGACTATCAAGGTTACCTAGCCGGCTCTTGGACTATGTAGGTTACCAGGGGGCACTTGGACTATCTAGGTTAACGAACGTGCACTTGGACTATGTACGTAACCTAGCGGGCACTTGGACTGTCTAGGTAACCTAGCGGGCAAGTGGACTATCTAGGTTAACGAACGGGCACTTGGACTATGTAGGTTATCTAGCGGACACTTTGACTATCTAGGTTAGCTAACGGCCAATTGGACTATCAAGGTTACCTAACGGGCACTTGGACTATGTAGGTTACCTAGCGGGCACTTGGACTATCTTGGTTACCTAGCAGGCACTTTGACTATCTAGGTTGACTAACGGGCACTTGGACTATGTAGGTTGCCTAGCGAGCATTTGGACTATGTAGGTTCCCTAGCGGGCGCTTGTACTATGTAGGTTCCCTAGCGGGTACTTGGACTGTCTAGGTTAACTAGCGGGCAATTGGACTGTCTAGGTTACCTAGTGGGCACTTGGACTATGTAGTTTACCTAGCAGGCACTTGGACTATGTAGGTTAACTAGCGGGCACTTGGACTATCTAGGTTACCTAGCGGGCCCTTGGACTATGTACGTTCTCTAGCGGGCACTTGGGCTATCTACGTTACCTAGCGGGCACTTGGACTACGTAGGTTAACGAACGGGCACTTGGACAATGTATGTAACCTAATGGTCACTTGGACTGTCTAGGTTACCTAGCGGGCACTTGGAATATGAAGGTTAACTAGCGGGCTCTTGGTCTATGTAGGTTAACTAGCAGGCCCTTTGACTATGTAAGTTAACTAGAGGGCACTTGGACGATCCTAGATAACTAGCGGGCCCTTGGACTATGTAGGTTAACTAGCGGGCACTTGTACTATCTAGGTTAACTAGCGGGCACTTGGACTATGTAAGTTACCTAGCGGACACTTGGAATATCTAGGTTAACTAGCGGGCACTTGGACTATCTAGGTTAACTAGCGGGCCCTTGGACTATCTAGGTTTACTAGCGGGCACTTGTACTATCTAGGTTAACTAGCGGGCACTTGCACTATGTAGGTTACCTAGCGGGCACATGGACTATGTAGGTTATCTAGCGGGCACTTGGACTATCTAGGTTACCTAGCCCGCACTTGGACTATGTAGGTTAACTATAAGGCACTTGGACTATCAAGGTTACCTAGCGGGTTCTTGGAATATGTAGGTTACCAGCGGGCTCTTGGATGGTCTAGGTTAATGAACATGCACCTGGACTATGTAGGTAACCTAGCGGGCACTTGGACTGTCTAGTTTACCTAGCGGGCACTTGGACTACCTAGGTTAACGAACGGACACTTGGACTATGTAGGTAACCTAGAGGGAAGTTGGACTGTCTAGGTTACCTAGCGGGCACTTGGACTATCTAGGTTAACGAACGGGCACTTGGACTATCTAGGTTAACTAGCGGGCCCTTGATCTATGTAGGTTAACTAGCAGGCCCTTTGACTATGTAAGTTAACTAGAGGGCACTTGGATGATCCTGGTTAATTGGCGGGCACTTGGACTATCTAGGTTAACCAGCGGTCCCTTGGACTATCTAGGTTACCTAACGGGCACTTGGACTATGTAGGTTCCCTAGCGGGCACTTGGAGTATGTGAGTTCCCTATCGGGCACTTGGACTATGTAGGTTACTACCGGGCATTTGGACTATGTAGGTTACCTAACGGGCACTTGGCCTATGTAGGTTCCCTATCGGGCACTTCGACAATGTAGGTGACCTCGCGGGCCCTTGGACTATATAGGTTAACAAGCGGGCCTGTGGACCATCTAGGTTTCCTTGCGGGCACTTGGACTATCTAGGTTACTTAGCGGGCACTGGAACTATGTACGTTCTCTAACGGCACTTGGAGTATGTTGGTTCCCTAGCGGGCACTTGGACTATGTAGGTTCCTCAGCGGGCACTTGGACTATGTAGGTTCCCTATCGTGCACTTGGACTATGTAGGTTAACTAGCGGGCCCTTGGACAATCTAGATTACCTAGCGCGCACTTGGATGATACAAGTTCCCTAGCCAGCACTAAGACGATTGGTTCCCTAACGGGAACTTGGACTATGTAGGTTCCATAGCGGGCACTTGTACTTTGTAGGTTCTTTATCGGGCACTTGGAGTATATAGGTTTCTATCGGGCACTTGGACTATGTAGGTTAACTAGGGGGCACGTGGACTATCAAGGTTACCTAGCGGGGACTTGGTCTATGTACATACCCTAGCGGGCACTAGGACTATGTATGTCCCCTAGAGGGCACTTGGACTATCTGGGTTAACTAAAGGGCACTAGGACTATCTAATTTAACTAGCGGGTACTTGGTCTATGTAGGTCAACTAGCGGGCCCTTGGACTATCTAGGTTAGCTAACGGGCACTTGGTCTGTCTAGGTTAACTAGCGGGCACTAGGACTATGTAGGTTAACTAGCGGGCACTTGGACTGTCTAAGTTACCTAGCGGGCCCTTGGACTATATAGGTTCCCTAGAAGGCACTTGGACTATGTAGGTTACCTATCGGGCACTTTGACTATGTAGGTTAACTAGTTGGCACTTGGACTATCCAGGTTATGAGGCGGGCATTTGGACTATCTAGGTTACCTAGCGGGCAATTGGACTACCTAGGTTAACGAACGGGCACTTGGACTATGTATGTTAGCTAACAGGCACTTTGACTATCTAGGTTAACTAACGGGCGCTTGGACTATGTAGGTTCCCTAGCGTGTACCTGGACTGTCTATGTTGACTAGCAGGCACTTGGTTGTCTAGATTACCTAGTGGGCACTTGGACTATGTAGTTTACCTAGCAGGCACTTGGACTATGTAGGTTAACTAGTGGGCATTTGGACTATCTAGGTTACCTACCGGGCACTTGGAGTATGTACGTTCCCTAGCGGGCACTTGGGCTATCTACATTACCTAGCGGGCCCTTGGACTACGTAGGTTAACGAACGGGCACTTGGACTATGTAGGTAACCTAGTGGTCACTTGGACTGTCTAGGTTACCTAGCGGGCACTTGGACTATGTAAGTTAACTAGAGGGCCCTTGGTCTATGTAGGTTAACTAGCAGGCCCTTTGACTATGTAAGTTAACAAGAGGGCACTTGGACGATCCTGGTTAATTAGCAGGCACTTGAACTATGTAGGTTAACTAGCGGGCACTTGGACTATCTAGGTTACCTAACGGGCACTTGGACTATGTAGGTTCCCTAGCGGGCACTTGGAGTATGTGAGTTCCCCATCGGGCACTTGGACTATGTAGGTTACTAGCGGGCATTTGGACTATGTAGGTTACCTAACGGGCACTTGGCCTATGTAGGTTCCCTATCGGTCACTTGGACAATGTAGGTGACCTCGCCGGCACTTGGACTATATAGGTTAACAAGCGGGCCTGTGGACCATCTAGGTTACCTAGCGGGCACTTGGACTATCTAGGTTACTTAGCGGGCTCTTGAACTATGTACGTTCCCTAACGGACACTTGGAGTATGTAGGTTCCCTAGCGGGCACTTGGACTATATAGGTTCCTCAGCGGGCACTTGGACTATGTAGGTTCTCTATCGGGCACTTGGACTATGTAGGTTAACTAGCGGGCCCTTGGACTATCTAGGTTACCTAGCGGGCACTTGGATGATGCAAGTTCCCTAGCCAGCACTAAGACTATTGGTTCCCTAACGGGCACTTGGACTATGTAGGTTCCATAGCGGGCACTTGGACTTTGTAAGTTCTTTATCGGGCACTTGGACTATATAGGTTTCTATCGGGCACTTGAACTATGTAGGTTAACTAGCGGGCACGTGGACTATCAAGGTTACCTAGCGGCCATTTGGTCTATGTACATACCCTAGCGGCCTCTAGGACTATGTATGTCCCCTAGAGGGCACTTGGACTATCTGGGTTAACTAAAGGGCACTAGGACTATCTAATTTAACTAGCGGGTACTTGGTCTATGTAGGTCAACTAGCGGGCCCTTGGACATCTAGGTTAGCTAACGGGCACTTGGCCTGTCTAGGTTAACTAGCGGGCACTTGGACTGTCTAGGTTACCTAGCGGGCACTTGGACTATATAGGTTCCCTAGAAGGCACTTGGACTATGTAGGTTACCTATCGGGCACTTTGACTATGTAGGTTAACTAGCTGGCACTTGGACTATCCAGGTTACGAGGCGGGCACTTGGACTATCTAGGTTAACGAACGGACACTCGGACTATGTAGGTAACCTAGCGGGCACTTGGACTCTCTAGGTTACCTAGCGGCCACTTGGACTATCTAGGTTAACGAACGGGCACTTGGACTATGTATGTTAGCTAACAGGCACTTTGACTATCTAGGTTGACTAACGGGAGCTTGGACTATGTAGGTTCCCAAGCGTGTACCTGGACTGTCTAGGTTGACTAGCAGGCAATTGGACTGTCTAGATTACTTAGTGGGCACTTGGGCTATGTAGTTTACCAAGCAGACACATGGACTATGTAGGTTAATTATTGGGTACTTGGATTATGTAGGTTCCCTAGCGGGCATTTGGACTATATAGATTACCTAGCGGGCACTTGAACTATCTAGGTTACCTAGCGGGTACTTGGATTATCTAGGTTAACTAGCGGGCATTTGGACTATCTAGGTTACCTAACGGGCACTTGGACTATGTAGGTTCCCTAGCGGGCACTTGGAGTATGTGAGTTCCCTATCGGGCACTTGGACTATGTAGGTTACTAGCAGGCATTTGGACTATGTAGGTTACCTAACGGGCACTTGGCCTATGTAGGTTAACTAGCTGGCACTTGGACTATCCAGGTTACGAGGCGGGCACTTGGACTATCTAGGATAACGAATGGACACTTGGACTATGTAGGTAACCTAGCGGGCACTTGGACTCTCTAGGTTACCTAGCGGGCACTTGGACTATCTAGGTTAACGAACGGGCACTTGGACTATGTATGTTAGCTAACAGGCACTTTGACTATCTAGGTTAACTAACGGGCGCTTGGACTATGTAGGTTCCCTAGCGTGTACCTGGACTGTCTAGGTTGACTAGCAGGCACTTGGACTGTCTAGATTACCTAGTGGGCACTTGGACTATGTAGGTTAACTAGCGGGCACTTGGACTATGTAGTTTACCTAGCAGGCACTTGGACTATGTAGGTTAACTAGCGGGCACTTGGACTATCTAGGTTACCTACCGGGCACTTGGACTATGTACGTTCCCTAGCGGGCACTTGGGCTATCTACATTACCTAGCGGGCCCTTGGACTACGTAGGTTAACGAACGGGCACTTGGACTATGTAGGTAACCTAGTGGTCACTTGGACTGTCTAGGTTACCTAGCGGGCACTTGGACTATGTAGGTTAACTAGCGGGCTCTTGGTCTATGTAGGTTAACTAGCAGGCCCTTGGACTATGTAAGTTAACTAGAGGGCCCTTGGACGATCCTAGTTAACTAGCGGGCACTTGGACTATCTAGGTTAACTAGCGGGCACTTGGACTATGTAAGTTACCTAGCGGACACTTGGAATATCTAGGTTAACTAGCGGGCACTTGGACTATCTAGGTTAACTAGCGGGCACTTGCACTATGTAGGTTACCCAGAGGGCAATGGACTATGTAGGTTACCTAGCGGGCACTTGGACTATCTAGGATACCTAGCCCGCACTTGGACTATGTAGGTTAACTATAAGGCACTTGGACTATCAAGGTTACCTAGCGGGCTCTTGGAATATGTAGGTTACCAGCGGGCACTTGGACTATCTAGGTTAACTTGCGGGCACTTGCACTATGTAGGTTACCTAGCGGGCACATGGACTATTTAGGTTACCTTGCGGGCACTTGGATTATCTAGGATACCTAGCCCGCACTTGGACTATGTAGGTTAACTATAAGGCACTTGGACTATCAAGGTTGCCTAGCGGGCTCTTGGAATATGTAGGTTACCAGCGGGCACTTGGACTATCTAGGTTAACTTGCGGGCACTTGCACTATGTAGGTTACCTAGCGGGCACATGGACTATTTAGGTTACCTAGCGGGCACTTGGATTATCTAGGATACCTAGCCCGCACTTGGACTATGTAGGTTAACTATAAGGCACTTGGACTATCAAGGTTACCTAGCGGGCTCTTGGAATATGTAGGTTACCAGCGGGCACTTGGACGGTCTAGGTTAACGAACGTGCACCTGGACTATGTAGGTAACCTAGCGGGCACTTGGACTGTCTAGGTTACCTAGCGGGCACTTGGACTATCTAGGTTAACGAACGGACACTTGGACTATGTAGGTAACCTAGCGGGAACATGGACTGTCTAGGTTACCTAGCGGGCACTTGGACTATCTAGGTTAACGAACGGGCACTTGGACTATCTAGGTTTACTAGCGGGCCCTTGATCTATGTAGGTTAACTAGCAGGCCCTTTGACTATGTAAGTTAACTAGAGGGCACTTGGACGATCCTAGTTAATTAGCGGGCACTTGGACTATATAGGTTAACTAGCGGTCCCTTGGACTATCTAGGTTACCTATCGGGCACTTGGACTATGTAGGTTACTAGCGGGCATTTGGACTATGTAGGTTACCTAACGGGCACTTGGCCTATGTAGGTTCCCTATCGGGCACTTGGACAATGTAGGTGACCTCGCGGGCACTTGCACTATATAGGTTAACAAGCGGGCCTGTGGATCATCTAGGTTACCTAGCGGGCACTTGGACTATCTAGGTTACTTAGCGGGCACTTGAACTATGTACGTTCCCTAACGGGCACTTGGAGTATGTAGGTTCCCTAGCGGGCAATTGGACTATGTAGGTTCCTCAGCGGGCACTTGGACTATGTAGGTTCCCTATCGGGCACTTGGACTATGTAGGTTACCTAGCGGGCACTTGGATGATGCAAGTTCCCTAGCCAGCACTAAGACTATTGGTTCCCTAACGGGCACTTGGACTATGTAGGTTCCATAGCGGGCACTTGGACTTTGTAGGTTCTTTATCGGGCACTTGGACTATATAGGTTTCTATCGGGCACTTGGACTATGTAGGTTAACTAGCGGGCACGTGGACTATCAAGGTTACCTAGCGGGCACTTGGTCTATGTACATACCCTAGCGGGCACTAGGACTATGTATGTCCCCTAGAGGGCACTTGGACTATCTGGGTTAACTAAAGGGCACTAGGACTATCTAATTTAACTAGCGGGTACTTGGTCTATGTAGGTCAACTAGCGGGCCCTTGGACTATCTAGGTTAGCTAACGGGCACTTGTTCTGTCTACGTTACCTAGCGGGCACTTGGACTATATAGGTTCCCTAGAAGGCACTTGGACTATGTAGGTTTCCTATCGGGCACTTTGACTATGTAGGTTAACTAGCTGGCACTTGGACTATCCAGGTTACGAGGCGGGCACTTGGACTATCTAGGTTAACGAATGGACACTCGGACTATGTAGGTAACCTAGCGGGCACTTGGACTCTCTAGGTTACCTAGCGGGCACTTGGACTATCTAGGTTAACGAACGGGCACTTGGATTATGTATGTTAGCTAACAGGCACTTTGACTATCTAGGTTAACTAATGGGCACTTGGACTATGTAGGTTCCCTAGAGTGTATCTGGACTGTCTAGGTTGACTAGCAGGCACATGGACTGTCTAGATTACCTAGTGGGCACTTGGACTATGTAGTTTACCTAGCAGGCACTTGGACTATGTAGGTTAACTAGCGGGCACTTGGACTATCTAGGTTATCTACCGGGCACTTGGACTATGTACGTTCCCTAGCGGGCACTTGGGCTATCTACATTACCTAGCGGGCCCTTGGACTACGTAGGTTAACGAACGGGCACTTGGACTATGTAGGTAACCTAGTGGTCACTTGGACTGTCTAGGACACCTAGCGGGCACTTGGACTATGTAAGTTAACTAGCGGGCCCTTGGTCTATGTAGGTTAAATAGCAGGCCCTTTGACTATGTAAGTTAACTAGAGGGCACTTGGACGATCCTGGTTAATTAGCGGGCACTTGGACTATCTAGGTTAACTAGCGGGCACATGGAATATCTAGGTTACCTAACGGGCACTTGGACTATGTAGGTTCCCTAGCGGGCACTTGGAGTATGTGAGTTCCCTATCGGGCACTTGGACTATGTAAGTTACTAGCGGGCATTTGGACTATGTAGGTTACCTAACGGGCACTTGGCCTATGTAGGTTCCCTATCGGTCACTTGGACAAAGTAGGTGACCTCGCGGGCACTTGGACTATATAGGTTAACAAGCGGGCCTGTGGACCATCTAGGTTACCTAGCGGGCACTTGGACTATCTAGGTTACTTAGCGGGCCCTTGAACTATGTACGTTCCCTAACGGGCACTTTGAGTATGTTGGTTCCCTGGCGGGCACTAGGACTATGTAGGTTCCTCAGCGGGCACTTGGACTATGTAGGTTCCCTATCGGGCACTGGACTATGTAGGTTAACTAGCGGGCCCTTGGACTATCTAGGTTACCTAGCGGGCACTTGGATGATGCAAGTACCCTAGCCAGCACTAAGACTATTGGTTCCCTAACGGGCACTTGGACTATGTAAGTTCCATAGCGGGCACTTGGACTTTGTAGGTTCTTTATCGGGCACTTGGACTATATAGCTTTCTATCGGGCACTTGGACTATGTAGGTTAACTAGCGGGCACGTGGACTATCAAGGTTACCTAGCGGGCACTTGGTCTATGTACATACCCTAGCGGACACTAAGACTATGTATGTCCCCTAGAGGGCACTTGGACTATCTGTGTTAACTAAAGGGCCCTAGGACTATCTAGTTTATCTAGCGGGTACTTGGTCTATGTAGGTCAACTAGCGAGCCCTTGGACTATCTAGGTTAGCTAACGGGCACTTGGACTGTCTAGGTTACCTAGAGGGCACTTGGATTATCTAGGTTGACGAACGGGCACTTGGACTATGTAGGTTACCTAGCGGGCACTTGGCCTATGTAGGTTAACTAGAAGGCACTTGGACTATCAAGGTTACCTAGCCGGCTCTTGGACTATGTAGGTTACCAGGGCGCACTTGGACTATCTAGGTTAACGAACGTGCACTTGGACTATGTAGGTAACCTAGCGGGCACTTGGACTGTCTAGGTAACCTAGCGGGCACTTGTACTATCTAGGTTAACGAACGGGCACTTGGACTATGTAGGTTATCTAGCGGACACTTTGACTATCTAAGTTAGCTAACGGCCAATTGGACTATCAAGGTTACCTAACGGGCACTTGGACTATGTAGGTTACCTAGCGGGCACTTGGACTATCTTGGTGACCTAGCAGGCACTTTGACTATCTAGGTTAACTAACGGGCACTTGGACTATGTAGGTTGCCTAGCGAGCATTTGTACTATGTAGGTTCCCTAGTGGGCGCTTGGACTATGTAGGTTCCCTAGCGGGTACTTGGACTGTCTAGGTTAACTAGCGGGCAATTGGACTGTCTAGGTTACCTAGTGGGCACTTGGACTATGTAGTTTACCTAGCAGGCACTTGGACTATGTAGGTTAACTAGCGGGCACTTGGACTATCTAGGTTACCTACCGGGCACTTGGACTATGTACGTTCCCTAGCGGGCACTTGAGCTATCTACATTACCTAGCGGGCCCTTGGACTACGTAGGTTAACGAAAGGGCACTTGGACTATGTAGGTAACCTAGTGGTCACTTGGACTGTCTAGGTTACCTAGCGGGCACTTGGACTATGTAAGTTAACTAGCGGGCCCTTGGTCTATGTAGGTTAACTAGCAGGCCCTTTGACTATGTAAGTTAACTAGAGGGCACTTGGACGATCCTGGTTAATTAGCGGGCACTTGGACTATCTAGGTTAACTAGCGGGCACTTGGACTATCTAGGTTACCTAACGGGCACTTGGACTATGTAGGTTCCCTAGCGGGCACTTGGAGTATGTGAGTTCCCTATCGGGCACTTGGACTATGTAAGTTACTAGCGGGCATTTGGACTATGTAGGTTACCTAACGGGCACTTGGCCTATGTAGGTTCCCTATCGGTCACTTGGACAATGTAGGTGATCTCGCGGGCACTTGGACTATATAGGTTAACAAGCGGGCCTGTGGACCATCTAGGTTACCTAGCGGGCACTTGGACTATCTAGGTTACTTAGCGGGCCCTTGAACTATGTACGTTCCCTAACGGGCACTTTGAGTATGTTGGTTCCCTGGCGGGCACTAGGACTATGTAGGTTCCTCAGCGGGCACTTGGACTATGTAGGTTCCCTATCGGGCACTTGGACTATGTAGGTTAACTAGCGGGCCCTTGGACTATCTAGGTTACCTAGCGGGCACTTGGATGATGCAAGTACCCTAGCCAGCACTAAGACTATTGGTTCCCTAACGGGCACTTGGACTATGTAAGTTCCATAGCGGGCACTTGGACTTTGTAGGTTCTTTATCGGGCACTTGGACTATATAGCTTTCTATCGGGCACTTGGACTATGTAGGTTAACTAGCGGGCACGTGGACTATCAAGGTTACCTAGCGGGCACTTGGTCTATGTACATACCCTAGCGGACACTAAGACTATGTATGTCCCCTAGAGGGCACTTGGACTATCTGGGTTAACTAAAGGGCCCTAGGACTATCTAGTTTATCTAGCGGGTACTTGGTCTATGTAGGTCAACTAGCGAGCCCTTGGACTATCTAGGTTAGCTAACGGGCACTTGGACTGTCTAGGTTACCTAGAGGGCACTTGGATTATCTAGGTTGACGAACGGGCACTTGGACTATGTAGGTTACCTAGCGGGCACTTGTCCTATGTAGGTTAACTAGAAGGCACTTGGACTATCAAGGTTACCTAGCCGGCTCTTGGACTATGTAGGTTACCAGGGCGCACTTGGACTATCTAGGTTAACGAACGTGCACTTGGACTATGTAGGTAACCTAGCGGGCACTTGGACTGTCTAGGTAACCTAGCGGGCACTTGGACTATCTAGGTTAACGAACGGGCACTTGGACTATGTAGGTTATCTAGGGGACACTTTGACTATCTAGGTTAGCTAACGGCCAATTGGACTATCAAGGTTACCTAACGGGCACTTGGACTATGTAGGTTACCTAGCGGGCACTTGGACTATCTTGGTGACCTAGCAGGCACTTTGACTATCTAGGTTAACTAACGGGCACTTGGACTATGTAGGTTACCTAACGGGCACTTGGCCTATGTAGGTTCCCTATCGGTCACTTGGACAATGTAGGTGACCTCGCGGGCACTTGGACTCTATAGGTTAACAAGCGGGCCTGTGGACCATCTAGGTTACCTAGCGGGCACTTGGACTATCTAGGTTACTTAGCGGGCACTTGAACTATGTACGTTCCCTAACGGGCACTTTGAGTATGTTGGTTCCCTGGCGGGCCCTAGGACTATGTAGGTTCCTCAGCGGGCACTTGTACTATGTAGGTTCCCTATCGGGCACTTGGACTATGTAGGTTAACTAGCGGGCCCTTGGACTATCTAGGTTACCTAGCGGGCACTTGGATGATGCAAGTACCCTAGCCAGCACTAAGACTATTGGTTCCCTAACGGGCACTTGGACTATGTAAGTTCCATAGCGGGCACTTGGACTTTGTAGGTTCTTTATCGGGCACTTGGACTATATAGCTTTCTATCGGGCACTTGGACTATGTAGGTTAACTAGCGGGCACGTGGACTATCAAGGTTACCTAGCGGGCACTTGGTCTATGTGCATACCCTAGCGGACACTAAGACTATGTATGTCCCCTAGAGGGCACTTGGACTATCTGGGTTAACTAAAGGGCCCTAGGACTATCTAGTTTATCTAGCGGGTTCTTGGTCTATGTAGGTCAACTAGCGAGCTCTTGGACTATCTAGGTTAGCTAACGGGCACTTGGACTGTCTAGGTTACCTAGAGGGCACTTGGATTATCTAGGTTAACGAACGGGCACTTGGAGTATGTAGGTTACCTAGCGGGCACTTGGCCTATGTAGGTTAACTAGAAGGCACTTGGACTATCAAGGTTACCTAGCCGGCTCTTGGACTATGTAGGTTACCAGGGCGCACTTGGACTATCTAGGTTAACGAACGTGCACTTGGACTATGTAGGTAACCTAGCGGGCACTTGGACTGTCTAGGTAACCTAGCGGGCACTTGTACTATCTAGGTTAACGAACGGGCACTTGGACTATGTAGGTTATCTAGCGGACACTTTGACTATCTAAGTTAGCTAACGGCCAATTGGACTATCAAGGTTACCTAACGGGCACTTGGACTATGTAGGTTACCTAGCGGGCACTTGGACTATCTTGGTGACCTAGCAGGCACTTTGACTATCTAGGTTAACTAACGGGCACTTGGACTATGTAGGTTGCCTAGCGAGCATTTGTACTATGTAGGTTCCCTAGTGGGCGCTTGGACTATGTAGGTTCCCTAGCGGGTACTTGGACTGTCTAGGTTAACTAGCGGGCAATTGGACTGTCTAGGTTACCTAGTGGGCACTTGGACTATGTAGTTTACCTAGCAGGCACTTGGACTATGTAGGTTAACTAGCGGGCACTTGGACTATCTAGGTTACCTACCGGGCACTTGGACTATGTACGTTCCCTAGCGGGCACTTGAGCTATCTACATTACCTAGCGGGCCCTTGGACTACGTAGGTTAACGAAAGGGCACTTGGACTATGTAGGTAACCTAGTGGTCACTTGGACTGTCTAGGTTACCTAGCGGGCACTTGGACTATGTAAGTTAACTAGCGGGCCCTTGGTCTATGTAGGTTAACTAGCAGGCCCTTTGACTATGTAAGTTAACTAGAGGGCACTTGGACGATCCTGGTTAATTAGCGGGCACTTGGACTATCTAGGTTAACTAGCGGGCACTTGGACTATCTAGGTTACCTAACGGGCACTTGGACTATGTAGGTTCCCTAGCGGGCACTTGGAGTATGTGAGTTCCCTATCGGGCACTTGGACTATGTAAGTTACTAGCGGGCATTTGGACTATGTAGGTTACCTAACGGGCACTTGGCCTATGTAGGTTCCCTATCGGTCACTTGGACAATGTAGGTGATCTCGCGGGCACTTGGACTATATAGGTTAACAAGCGGGCCTGTGGACCATCTAGGTTACCTAGCGGACACTTGGACTATCTAGGTTACTTAGCGGGCCCTTGAACTATGTACGTTCCCTAACGGGCACTTTGAGTATGTTGGTTCCCTGGCGGGCACTAGGACTATGTAGGTTCCTCAGCGGGCACTTGGACTATGTAGGTTCCCTATCGGGCACTTGGACTATGTAGGTTAACTAGCGGGCCCTTGGACTATCTAGGTTACCTAGCGGGCACTTGGATGATGCAAGTACCCTAGCCAGCACTAAGACTATTGGTTCCCTAACGGGCACTTGGACTATGTAAGTTCCATAGCGGGCACTTGGACTTTGTAGGTTCTTTATCGGGCACTTGGACTATATAGCTTTCTATCGGGCACTTGGACTATGTAGGTTAACTAGCGGGCACGTGGACTATCAAGGTTACCTAGCGGGCACTTGGTCTATGTACATACCCTAGCGGACACTAAGACTATGTATGTCCCCTAGAGGGCACTTGGACTATCTGGGTTAACTAAAGGGCCCTAGGACTATCTAGTTTATCTAGCGGGTACTTGGTCTATGTAGGTCAACTAGCGAGCCCTTGGACTATCTAGGTTAGCTAACGGGCACTTGGACTGTGTAGGTTACCTAGAGGGCACTTGGATTATCTAGGTTGACGAACGGGCACTTGGACTATGTAGGTTACCTAGCGGGCACTTGTCCTATGTAGGTTAACTAGAAGGCACTTGGACTATCAAGGTTACCTAGCCGGCTCTTGGACTATGTAGGTTACCAGGGCGCACTTGGACTATCTAGGTTAACGAACGTGCACTTGGACTATGTAGGTAACCTAGCGGGCACTTGGACTGTCTAGGTAACCTAGCGGGCACTTGGACTATCTAGGTTAACGAACGGGCACTTGGACTATGTAGGTTATCTAGGGGACACTTTGACTATCTAGGTTAGCTAACGGCCAATTGGACTATCAAGGTTACCTAACGGGCACTTGGACTATGTAGGTTACCTAGCGGGCACTTGGACTATCTTGGTGACCTAGCAGGCACTTTGACTATCTAGGTTAACTAACGGGCACTTGGACTATGTAGGTTACCTAACGGGCACTTGGCCTATGTAGGTTCCCTATCGGTCACTTGGACAATGTAGGTGACCTCGCGGGCACTTGGACTCTATAGGTTAACAAGCGGGCCTGTGGACCATCTAGGTTACCTAGCGGGCACTT
This sequence comes from Tenrec ecaudatus, assembly GCF_050624435.1. Classification (NCBI taxonomy): domain Eukaryota; kingdom Metazoa; phylum Chordata; class Mammalia; order Afrosoricida; family Tenrecidae; genus Tenrec; species Tenrec ecaudatus. The sequence goes on along the minus strand of NW_027459046.1, from coordinate 197,359 downwards.
GGACTATCTAGGTTACTTAGCGGGCACTTGAACTATGTACGTTCCCTAACGGGCACTTTGAGTATGTTGGTTCCCTGGCGGGCCCTAGGACTATGTAGGTTCCTCAGCGGGCACTTGTACTATGTAGGTTCCCTATCGGGCACTTGGACTATGTAGGTTAACTAGCGGGCCCTTGGACTATCTAGGTTACCTAGCGGGCACTTGGATGATGCAAGTACCCTAGCCAGCACTAAGACTATTGGTTCCCTAACGGGCACTTGGACTATGTAAGTTCCATAGCGGGCACTTGGACTTTGTAGGTTCTTTATCGGGCACTTGGACTATATAGCTTTCTATCGGGCACTTGGACTATGTAGGTTAACTAGCGGGCACGTGGACTATCAAGGTTACCTAGCGGGCACTTGGTCTATGTGCATACCCTAGCGGACACTAAGACTATGTATGTCCCCTAGAGGGCACTTGGACTATCTGGGTTAACTAAAGGGCCCTAGGACTATCTAGTTTATCTAGCGGGTTCTTGGTCTATGTAGGTCAACTAGCGAGCTCTTGGACTATCTAGGTTAGCTAACGGGCACTTGGACTGTCTAGGTTACCTAGAGGGCACTTGGATTATCTAGGTTAACGAACGGGCACTTGGAGTATGTAGGTTACCTAGCGGGCACTTGGCCTATGTAGGTTAACTAGAAGGCACTTGGACTATCAAGGTTACCTAGCCGGCTCTTGGACTATGTAGGTTACCAGGGCGCACTTGGACTATCTAGGTTAACGAACGTGCACTTGGACTATGTAGGTAACCTAGCGGGCACTTGGACTGTCTAGGTAACCTAGCGGGCACTTGTACTATCTAGGTTAACGAACGGGCACTTGGACTATGTAGGTTATCTAGCGGACACTTTGACTATCTAAGTTAGCTAACGGCCAATTGGACTATCAAGGTTACCTAACGGGCACTTGGACTATGTAGGTTACCTAGCGGGCACTTGGACTATCTTGGTGACCTAGCAGGCACTTTGACTATCTAGGTTAACTAACGGGCACTTGGACTATGTAGGTTGCCTAGCGAGCATTTGTACTATGTAGGTTCCCTAGTGGGCGCTTGGACTATGTAGGTTCCCTAGCGGGTACTTAGACTGTCTAGGTTAACTAGCGGGCAATTGGACTGTCTAGGTTACCTAGTGGGCACTTGGACTATGTAGTTTACCTAGCAGGCACTTGGACTATGTAGGTTAACTAGCGGGCACTTGGACTATCTAGGTTACCTACCGGGCACTTGGACTATGTACGTTCCCTAGCGGGCACTTGAGCTATCTACATTACCTAGCGGGCCCTTGGACTACGTAGGTTAACGAATGGGCACTTGGACTATGTAGGTAACCTAGTGGTCACTTGGACTGTCTAGGTTACCTAGCGGGCACTTGGACTATGTAAGTTAACTAGCGGGCCCTTGGTCTATGTAGGTTAACTAGCAGGCCCTTTGACTATGTAAGTTAACTAGAGGGCACTTGGACGATCCTGGTTAATTAGCGGGCACTTGGACTATCTAGGTTAACTAGCGGGCACTTGGACTATCTAGGTTACCTAACGGGCACTTGGACTATGTAGGTTCCCTAGCGGGCACTTGGAGTATGTGAGTTCCCTATCGGGCACTTGGACTATGTAAGTTACTAGCGGGCATTTGGACTATGTAGGTTACCTAACGGGCACTTGGCCTATGTAGGTTCCCTATCGGTCACTTGGACAATGTAGGTGACCTCGCGGGCACTTGGACTATATAGGTTAACAAGCGGGCCTGTGGACCATCTAGGTTAGCTAGCGGGCACTTGGACTATCTAGGTTACTTAGCGGGCCCTTGAACTATGTACGTTTCCTAACGGGCACTTTGAGTATGTTGGTTCCCTGGCGGGCACTAGGACTATGTAGGTTCCTCAGCGGGCACTTGGACTATCTAGGTTACCTAGCGGGCACTTGGATGATGCAAGTACCCTAGCCAGCACTAAGACTATTGGTTCCCTAACGGGCACTTGGACTATGTAAGTTCCATAGCGGGCACTTGGACTTTGTAGGTTCTTTATCGGGCACTTGGACTATATAGCTTTCTATCGGGCACTTGGACTATGTAGGTTAACTAGCGGGCACGTGGACTATCAAGGTTACCTAGCGGGCACTTGGTCTATGTACATACCCTAGCGGACACTAAGACTATGTATGTCCCCTAGAGGGCACGTGGACTATCTGGGTTAACTAAAGGGCCCTAGGACTATCTAGTTTATCTAGCGAGTACTTGGTCTATGTAGGTCAACTAGCGAGCCCTTGGACTATCTAGGTTAGCTAACGGGCACATGGACTGTCCAGGTTACCTAGAGGGCACTTGGATTATCTAGGTTAACGAACGGGCACTTGGACTATGTAGGTTACCTAGCGGGCACTTGGCCTATGTAGGTTAATTAGAAGGCACTTGGACTATCAAGGTTACCTAGCCGGCTCTTGGACTATGTAGGTTACCAGGGCGCACTTGGACTATCTAGGTTAACGAACGTGCACTTGGACTATGTAGGTAACCTAGCGGGCACTTGGACTATCTAGGTTAACGAACGGGCACTTGGACTATGTAGGTAACCTAATGGTCACTTGGACTGTCTAGGTTACCTAGCGGGCACTTGGACTATGAAGGTTAACTAGCGGGCTCTTGGTCTATGTAGGTTAACTAGCAGGCCCTTGGACTATGTAAGTTAACTAGAGGGCACTTGGACGATCCTAGTTAACTAGCGGGCACTTGGACTCTCTAGGTTAACTAGCGGGCACTTGGACTATCTAGGTTAACCAGCGGGTACTTGGACTATGTAAGTTACCTAGCGGACACTTGGAATATCTAGGTTAACTAGCGGGCACTTGGACTATCTAGGTTCACTAGCAGGCCCTTGGACTATCTAGGTTTACTAGCGGGCACTTTTACTATCTAGGTTAACTAGCGGGCACTTGCACTATGTAGGTTACCTAGCGGGCACATGGACTATGTAGGTTACCTTGCGGGCACTTGGACTACCTAGGTTACCTAGCCCGCACTTGGACTATGTAGGTTAACCATAAGGCACTTGGACTATCAAGGTTACCTAGCGGGCTCTTGGAATATGTAGGTTACCAGCGGGCACTTGGACGGTCTAGGTTAATGAACATGCACCTGGAATTTGTAGGTAACCTAGCGGGCACTTGGACTGTCTAGTTTACCTAGCGGGCACTTGGACTATCTAGGTTAACGAAAGGACACTTGGACTATATAGGTAACCTAGCGGGAACTTGGACTGTCTAGGTTACCTAGCGGGCACTTGGACTATCTAGGTTAACAAACGGGCACTTGGACTATCTAGGTTAACTAGCGGGCCCTTGATCTATGTAGGTTAACTAGCAGGCCCTTTGACTATGTAAGTTATCTAGAGGGCACTTGGACGATCCTGGTTAATTAGCGGGCACTTGGACTATCTAGGTTAACTAGCGGGCACTTGGACTATCTAGGTTACCTAACGGGCACTTGCACTATGTAGGTTCCCTAGCGGGCACTTGGTGTATGTGAGTTCCCTATCGGGCACTTGGACTATGTAGGTTACTAGCGGGCATTTGGACTATGTAGGTTACCTAACGGGCACTTGGCCTATGTAGGTTCCCTATCGGGCACTTGGACAATGTAGTTGACCTCGCGGGCACTTGGACTATATAGGTTAACAAGCGGGCCTGTGGACCATCTAGGTTTCCTTGCGGGCACTTGGACTATCTAGGTTACTTAGCGGGCACTTGAACTATGTACGTTCCCTACCGGGCACTTGGAGTATGTTGGTTCCCTAGCGGGCACTTGGACTATGTAGGTTCCTCAGCGGGCACTTGGACTATGTAGGTTCCCTATCGTGCACTTGGACTATGTAGGTTAACTAGCGGGCCCTTGGACTATCTAGGTTACCTAGCGGGCACTTGGATGATGCAAGTTCCCTAGCCAGTACTAAGACTATTGTTTCCCTAACGGGCACTTGGATTATGTAGGTTCCATAGCGGGCACTTGTACTTTGTACGTTCTTTATCGGGCACTTGGACTATATGGTTTCTATTGGGCACTTGGACTATGTAAGTTAACTAGCGGGCACGTGGACTATCAAGGTTACCTAGCGGGCACTTGGTCTATGTACATACCCTAGCGGGCTCTAGGACTATGTATGTCCCCTAGAGGGCACTTGGACTATCTGGGTTAACTAAAGGGCACTAGGACTATCTAATTTAACTAGCGGGTACTTGGTCTATGTAGGTCAACTAGCGGGCCCTTGGACTATCTAGGTTAGCTAATGGGCACTTGGTCTGTCTAGGTTAACTAGCGGGCACTTGGACTATGTAGGTTAACTAGCGGGTACTTGGATTGTCTAGGTTACCTAGCGGGCACTTGGACTATATAGGTTCCCTAGAAGGCACTTGGACTATGTAGGTTACCTATCGGGCACTTTGACTATGTAGGTTAACTAGCTGGCACTTGGACTATCCAGGTTACGAGGCGGGCACTTGGACTATCTAGGTTAACGAACGGACACTTGGACTATGTAGGTAACCTAGCGGGCACTTGGACTCTCTAGGTTACCTAGCGGGCACTTGGACTATCTAGGTTAACGAACGGGCACTTGGACTATGTATGTTAGCTAACAGGCACTTTGACTATCTAGGTTAACTAACGGGAGCTTGGACTATGTAGGTTCCCTAGCGTGTACCTGGAATGTCTAGGTTGACTAGCAGGCACTTGGACTGTCTAGATAACTAGTGGGCACTTCACTATGTAGTTTACCTAGCAGGCACTTGGACTATGTAGGTTAACTAGCGGGCACTTGGACTATCTAGGTTACCTACCGGGCACTTAGACTATGTACGTTCCCTAGCGGGCACTTGGGCTATCTACATTACCTAGCGGGCCCTTGGACTACGTAGGTTAACGAACGGGCACTTGGACTATGTAGGTAACCTAGTGGTCACTTGGACTGTCTAGGTTACCTAGCGGGCACTTGGACTATGTAAGTTAACTAGCGGGCCCTTGGTCTATGTAGGTTAAGTAGCAGGCCCTTTGACAATGTAAGTTAACTAAAGGGCACTTGGACGATCCTTGTTAATTAGCGGGCACTTGGACTATCTAGGTTAACTAGCGGGCACTTGGACTATCTAGGTTACCTAACGGGCACTTGGACTATGTAGGTTCCCTAGCGGGCACTTGGAGTATGTGAGTTCCCTATCGGGCACTTAGACTTTGTAAGTTACTAGCGGGCATTTGGACTATGTAGGTTACCAAACGGGAACTTGGCCTATGTAGATTCCCTATCGGTCACTTGGACAATGTAGGTGACCTCGCGGGCACTTGGACTATATAGGATAACAAGCGGGCCTGTGGACCATCTAGGTTACCTAGCGGGCACTTGGACTATCTAGGTTACTTAGCAGGGACTTGAAATATGTACGTTCCCTAACGGGCACTTGGCCTATGTAGGTTCCCTATCGGTCACTTGGACAATGTAGGTGACCTCGCGGGCACTTGGACTATATAGGTTAACAAGCGGGCTTGTGGACCATCTAGGTTACCTAGCGGGCACTTGGACTATCTAGGTTACTTAGCGGGCACTTGAAGTATGTACGTTCCCTAACGGGCACTTGGAGTATGTAGATTCCCTAACGAGCACTTGGACTATGTAGGTTCCTCAGCGGGCACTTGGACTATGTAGGTTCCCTATCGTGCACTTGGACTATGTAGGTTAACTAGCGGGCCCTTGGACTATCTAGGTTACCTAGCGGGCACTTGGATGATGCAAGTTCCCTAGCCAGCACTAAGACTATTGGTTCCCTAACGGGCACTTGGACTATGTAGTTTCCATAGAAGGCACTCGGACTTTGTAGGTTCTTTATCGGGCACTTGGACTACATAGGTTTCTATCGGGCACTTGGACTATGTAGGTTAACTAGCGGGCACGTGGACGATCAAGGTTACCTAGCGGGCACTTGGTCTATGTACATACCCTAGCGGGCACTAAGACTATGTATGTCCCCTAGAGGGCACTTGGAGTATCTGGGTTAACTAAAGGGCACTAGGACTATCTAGTTTAACTAGCGGGTACTTGGTCAATGTAGGTCAACTAGCGGGCCCTTGGACTATCTAGGTTAGCTAAGGGGCAATTGGACTGTCTAGGTAACCTAGCGGGCACTTGGATTATCTAGGTTAACAAACGGGCACTTGGACTCTGTAGGTTACCTAGCGGGCACTTGGGCTATGTACGTTAACTAGAAGGCACTTGGACTATCAAGGTTACCTAGCGGTCTCTTGGACTATGTAGTTTACCAGCGGGCACTTGGACTATCTAGGTTAACGAACGTGCACTTGGACTATGTAGGTAACCTAGCGGGCACTTGGACTGTCTAGGTAACCTAGCGGGCAGTACGACTATCTAGGTTAACGAACGAGCACTTGGACTATGTAGGTTAACTAGCGGACACTTTGACTATCTAGGTTAGCTAACGGGCAATTGGACTATCAAGGTTACCTAACGGGCACTTGGACTATGTAGGTTACCTAGCAGGCACTTGGACTATCTTGGTTTCCTAGCAGGCACTTTGACTATTTAGGTTAACTAACGGGCACTTGGACTATGTAGGTTGCCTAGCGAGCATTTGGACTATGTAGGTTCCCTAGCGGGCGCTTGGACTATATAGGTTCCCTAGCGGGTACTTGGACTGTCTAGGTTAACTAGCGGGCAATTGGACTGTCTAGGTTACCTAGTGGGCACTTGGACTATGTAGTTTACCTAGCAGGCACTTGGACTATCTAGGTTAACTAGCGGGCACTTGGACTATTGGTTACTTAGCGGGCCTTTGGACTATGTACGTTCCCTAATGGGCACTTGGGCTATCTACGTTACCTAGCAGGCACTTGGACTATGTAGGTTAACGAACGGCCACTTGGACAATGTAGGTAACCTAATGGTCACTTGGACTGTCTAGGTTACCTAGCGGGCACTTGTACTATGTAGGTTAACTAGCGGGCTCTTGGTCTATGTAGGTAAACTAGCAGGCCCTTGGACTATGTAAGTTAACTAGAGGGCACTTGGACCATCCTAGTTAACTAGCGGGCTCTTGGACTATCTAGGTTAACTAGCGGGCACTTGGACTATCTAGGTTAACTAGCGGGCACTTGGACTATGTAAGTTACCTAGCGGACACTTGGAATATCTAGGTTAACTAGCGGGCACTTGGACTATCTAGGTTAACTAGCGGGCCCTTGGACTATCTAGGTTTACTAGTGGGCACTTGTACTCTCTAGGTTAACTAGCGGGCACTTGCACTATGTAGGTTACCTAGCGGGCACATGGACTATGTAGGTTACCTAGCGGGCACTTGGACTATCAAGGTTACCTAGCCCGCACTTGGACTATGTAGGTTAACTATAAGGCACATGGACTATCAAGGTTACCTAGCAGGCTCTTGGATTATGTAGGTTACCAGCGGGCACTTGGAGTGTCTAGGTTAACGAACGTTCACCTGGAATATGTAGGTAACCTAGCGGGCACTTGGACTGTCTAGGTTACCTAGCGGGCACTTGGACTATCTAGGTTAACGAACGGACACTTGGACTATGTAGGTAACCTAGCGGGAACTTGGACTGTCTACGTTACATAGCGGGCACTTGGACTATCTAGGTTAGCTAACAGGCACTTTGACTATCTAGGTTACCTAGCAGGCACTTGGACTATGTAGGTTACCTAGCGGACACTTGGACGATCTAGGTTAACTAGCGCGCACTTGGACTATCTAGGTTAACTAGCGTGCCCTTGGACTATCTAGGTTAACTAGCGTGCACTTGAACTATATTAGTTACCCAGCGGGCACATGGACTATGTAAGTTACCTAGCGAGCACTTGGACTATCTAGGTTACCTAGCGGGCTCTTGGACTATGTAGGTTACCAGCGGGCACTTGGACTATCTAGGTTAATGAACGTGCACTTGGACTATGTAGGTAACCTAGCGGGCACTTGGACTGTCTAGTTACCTAGCGGGCACTTGGACTATCTAGGTTAACGAACGGGCAGTTGGACTATGTAGGTTAACTAGCGGACACTTGGACTCTCTAGGTTAGCTATCGGGCAATTGGACTATCAAGGTTACCTAACGGGCACTTGGACTATGTAGGTTACCTAACGGGCACTTGGACTATGTAGGTTACCTAGCGGGCACTTGGACTATCTAGGTTACCTAGCAGGCACTTTGACTATCTAGGTTAACTAACGGGCACTTGGACTATGTAGGTTGCCTAGCGAGCACTTGCACTATGTAGGTTCCCTAGCGGGCGCTTGGACTATGTAGATTCCCTAGCGGGTACTTGGACTGTCTAGGCTAACTAGCGGGCAATTGGACTGTCTAGGTTACCTAGTGGGCACTTGGACTATGTAGTTTACCTAGCAGGCAATTGGACTATGTAGGTTAACTAGCGGGCACTTGGACTATCTAGGTTATCTAGCGGGCACTTGGACTATGTACGTTCCCTAGCGGGCACTTGGGTATCTACGTTACCTAGTGGGCACTTGGTCTATGTAGGTTAACTAGCAGGCCCTTGGAATATGTAAGTTAACTAGAGGGCACTTGGACGATCCTAGTTAACTAGCGGGCCCTTGGACTATTTAGGTTAACTAGCGGGCACTTGGACTATCTAGGTTAACTAGCGGGCACTGGTACTATGTAGGTTCCCTAGCGGGCATTTGGACTATATTGGTTACCTGGCGGGCACTTGGATTATGTAGATTACCTAGCGGGCACTTGGACTATGTAGGTTAACTAGCGGGCACTTGGATTATCTAGGTTAACTAACAGGCACTTGGACTATGTATGTTCCAGAGCGGGCAATTGGACCATGTAGGATCCCTAGCGGGCAATTGGACTATCTAGGTTCCCTAAAGGGCACTTGGACTATGTAGGTTAACTAGCGGACAATTGGACGATCTAGGTTAACTAGCGGGTACTTGGACTATCTAGGTTAACTAGCGGTCCCTTGTACTACGTAGATTAACTAGCGGACACTTGCACTATGTAGGTTACCTAGCGGGCACTTGGATTATCTAGGTTAACTAGCAGGCCCTTGGACTATCTAGGTTACCTAGCAGGTACTTGGACTATGTAGGTTAACTAGCGGGCACTTGCACTCTCTAGGTTACCTAGCGGGCACTTGGACTATGTACCTTCCCTAGCGGGCACTTGGATTATCTATGTTAACAAGCGGGCACTTGGACTATGTAGGTTACCTAGCGGACACTTGCACTATGTAGGTTAACTAGAGGACACTTGGACAATCTAGGTTAACAAGTGGGCCCTTGGACTATATAGGTTAACTAGCCGGCACTTGGACGATCTAGGTTAACTAGCGGGCACTTGGACTATCAAAGTTAACAAGAGAGCCCTTGGACTATGTAGGTTAACTAGTGGGACCTTGGACTATCTAGGTTACCTAGATAGAACTTGGACTATCTAGCTTCCCTAGCGGGCACTTGGACTATGTAGGTTAACTAGAAGGCACTTGGACTATCAAGGTTACCTAGCCGGCTCTTGGACTATGTAGGTTATCAGGGGGCACTTGGACTATCTAGGGTAACGAACGTGCACTTGGACTATGTAGGTAACCTAGCGGGCACTTGGACTGTGTAGGTAACCTAGTGGGCACTTGGACTATCTAGGTTAACGAACGGGCACTTGGACTATGTAGGTTAACTAGCGGACACTTTGACTATCTAGGTTAGCTAAAGGGAAATTGGACTATCAAGGTTACCTAACGGGCACTTGGACTATGTAGGTTACCTAGCGGGCACTTGGACTATCTTGGTGACCTAGCAGGCACTTTGACTATCTAGGTTAACTAACGGGCACTTGGACTATGTAGGTTGCCTAGCGAGCATTTGGACTATGTAGGTTCCCTAGCGGGCGCTTGGACTATGTAGGTTCCCTAGCGGGTACTTGGACTGTCTAGGTTAACTAGCGGGCAATTGGACTGTCTAGGTTACCTAGTGGGCACTTGGACTATGTAGTTTACCTAGCAGGCACTTGGACTATGTAGGTTATCTAGCGGGCACTTGGACTATGTAGGTTACCTAGCGGGCCCTTGGACTATGTACGTTCCCTAGCGGGCACTTGGGCAATCTACGTTACCTAGCGGGCACTTGGACTACGTAGGTTAACGAACGGGCACTTGGACAATGTAGGTAACCTAATGGTCACTTGGACTGTCTAGGTTACCTAGCGGGCACTTGGACTATGTAGGTTAACTAGCGGGCTCTTGGTCTATGTAGGTTAACTAGCAGGCCCTTGGACTATCTAGGTTAACTAGCGGGCCCTTGGACTACTAGGTTTACCAGCGGGCACTTGTACTATCTAGGTTAACTAGCGGGCATTGCACTATGTAGGTTACCTAGCGGGCACATGGACTATGTAGGTTACCTAGCGGGCACTTGGACTATCTAGGTTACCTAGCCCGCACTTGGACTATGTAGGTTAACTATAAGGCATTTGGACTATCAAGGTTACCTAGCGGGCTCTTGGACTATGTAGGTAACCTAGCGGGCACTTGGACTGTCTAGGTTACCTAGCGGGCACCTGGACTATCTAGGTTAACGAACGGACACTTGGACTATGTAGGTAACCTAGCGGGAACTTGGACTGTCTAGGTTACCTAGCAGGCACTTGGACAATCTAGGTTAACGAACGGGCACTTGGACTATCTAGGTTAACTAGCGGGCCCTTGATCTATGTAGGTTAACTAGCAGGCCCTTTGACTATGTAAATTAACTAGAGGGCACTTGGACGATCCTGGTTAATTAGCGGGCACTTGGACTATCTACGTTAGCCAGCGGGCACTTGGACTATCTAGGTTACTTAACGGGCACTTGGACTATGTAGGTTCCCTAGCAGGCACTTGGAGTATGTGAGTTCCCTATCGGGCACTTGGACTATGTAGGTTACTAGCGGGCATTTGGACTATGTAGGTTACCTAACGGGCACTTGGCCTATATAGGTTCCCTATCGGGCACTTGGACAATGTAGGTGACCTCGCGGGCACTTGGACTATATAGGTTAACAAGCGGGCCTGTGGACCATCTAGGTTACCTAGCGGGCACTTGGACTATCTAGGTTACTTAGCGGGCACTTGAACTATGTACGTTCCCTAACGGGCACTTGGAGTATGTTGGTTCCCTAGCGGGCACTTGGACTAAGTAGCTTCCTCAGCGGGCACTTGGACTATGTAGGTTCCCTATCGGGCACTTGGACTATGTAGGTTAACTAGCGGGCCCTTGGACTATCTAGGTTACCTAGCGGGCACTTGGATGATGCAAGTTCCCTAGCCAGCACTAAGACTATTGGTTCCCTAACGGGCACTGGGACTATGTAGGTTCCATAGCGGGCACTTGTACTTTGTACGTTCTTTATCGGGCACTTGGACTATATAGGTTTCTATCGGTCACTTGGACTATGTAGGTTAACTAGCGGGCACGTGGACTATCAAGTTTACCTAGCGGGCACTTGGTCTATGTAGATACCCTAGCGGGCACTAGGACTATGTATGTCCCCTAGAGGGCACTTGGATTATCTGGGTTAACTAAAGGGCACTAGGACTATCTAATTTAACTAGCGGGTACTTGGTCTATGTAGGTCAACTAGCGGGCCCTTGGACTATCTAGGTTAGCTAACGGGCACTTGGACTGTCTAGGTTAAGTAGCGGGCACTTGCACTATGTAGGTTAACTAGCGGGCACTTGGACTGTCTAGTTTACCTAGCGGGCACTTGAATTATATAGGTTCCCTAGAAGGAACTTGGACTATGTAGGTTACCTATCGGGCACTTTGACTATGTAGGTTCACTAGCTGGTACTTGGACTATCCAGGTTACGAGGCGGGTACTTGGACTATCTAGGTTAACGAACGGACGCTTGGACTATGTAGGTAACCTAGCGGGCTCTTGGACTCTCTAGGTTACCTAGCGGGCACTTGGACTATCTAGGTTAACGAACGGGCACTTGGACTATGTAGGTTGCCTAGCGAGCATTTGGACTATGTAGGTTCCCTAGCGGGCACTTGGACTATGTAGGTTCCCTATGGGGTACTTGGACTATGTAGGTTTCTATCAGGCATTTGGACTATGTAGGTTAACTAGCGGGCACTTGGACATCTAGGTTACCTAGCGGGCACTTGGACTATCTGGGTTACCTAGCGGGCACTTGGACTATGTACGTCCCCTAGTGGGCACTTGGACTATCTAGGTTAACTAACGGGCACTAGGACAATCTAGGTTAACTAGCGCGCACTTGAACTCTCTATGTTACCTAGCGGGTACTTGGACTATCTAGGTTAACTAGCGGGCACTTGGATTATCTAAATTAGCTAGCGGGCACTTGAACTATGTAGGTTAACTAATGGGCCCTTAGACTATCTAGGTTAGCTAACGGGCACATGGACTATGTAGGTTAATTAGTGGGTACTTGGATTATGTAGGTTCCCTAGCGGCATTTGGACTATATAGATTACCTAGCGGGCACTTGAACTATCTAGGTTACCAAGCGGGTACTTGGATAATCTAGGTTAACTAGCGGGCATTTGGACTATCTAGGTTACCTAACGGGCACTTGGACTATGTAGGTTCCCTAGCGGGCACTTGGACAATGTAGGTGACCTCGCGGGCACTTGGACTATATAGGTTAACAAGCGGGCCTGTGGACCATCTAGGTTACCTAGCGGGCACTTGGACTATCTAGGTTACTTAGCGGGCACTTGAACTATGTACGTTCCCTAACGGGCACTTGGAGTATGTAGGTTCCCTAGCGGGCACTTGGACTATATAGGTTCCTCAGCGGGCACTTGGACTATGTAGGTTCCCTATCGGGCACTTGGACTATGTAGGTTAACTAGCGGGCCCTTGGACTATCTAGGTTACCTAGCAGGAACTTGGATGATGCAAGTTCCCTAGCCAGCACTAAGACTATTGGTTCCCTAACGGGCACTTGGACTATGTAGGTTCCATAGCGGGCACTTGGACTTTGTAGGTTCTTTATCGGGCACTTTGACTATATAGGTTTCTATCGGGCACTTGGACTATGTAGGTTAACTAGCGGGCACGTGGACTATCAAGGTTACCTAGCGGGCACTTGGTCTATGTACATACCCTAGCGGGCACTTGGACTATGTAGGTTAACTAGAAGGCACTTGGACTATCAAGGTTACTTATCTGGCTCTTGGACTATGTAGGTTATCAGGGGGCACTTGGACTATCTAGGTTAACGAACGTGCACTTGGACTATGTAGGTAACCTAGCGGGCACTTGGACTGTGTAGGTAACCTAGTGGGCCTTGGACTATCTAGGTTAACGAACGGGCACTTGGACTATGTAGGTTAACTAGCGGACACTTTGACTATCTAGGTTTGCTAACGGGCAATTGGAGTATCAAGGTTACCTAACGGGCACTTGGACTATGTAGGTTACCTAGCGGGCACTTGGACTATCTTGGTGACCTAGCAGGCACTTTGACTATCTAGGTTAACTAACGGGCACTTGGACTATGTAGGTTGCCTAGCGAGCATTTGGACTATGTAGGTTCCCTAGCGGGCGCTTGGACTATGTAGGTTCCCTAGCGGGTACTTGGACTGTCTAGGTTAACTAGCAGGCAATTGGACTATGTAGGTTAACTAGCGGGCTCTTGGTCTATGTAGGTTAACTAGCAGGCCCTTGGACTATCTAGGTTAACTAGCGGGCCCTTGGACTACTAGGTTTACCAGCGGGCACTTGTACTATCTAGGTTAACTAGCGGGCATTGCACTATGTAGGTTACCTAGCGGGCACATGGACTATGTAGGTTACCTAGCGGGCACTTGGACTATCTAGGTTACCTAGCCCGCACTTGGACTATGTAGGTTAACTATAAGGCACTTGGACTATCAAGGTTACCTAGCGGGCTCTTGGACTATGTAGGTTACCAGCGGGCACTTGTACTGTCTAGGTTAACGAACGTGCACCTGGACTATGTAGGTAACCTACCGGGCACTTGGACTGTCTAGGTTACCTAGCGGGCACTTGGACTATCTAGGTTAACGAACGGACACTTGGACTATGTAGGTAACCTAGCGGGAACTTGGACTGTCTAGGTTACCTAGCGGGCACTTGGACTATCTAGGTTAACGAACGGGAACTTGGACTATCTAGGTTAACTAGCGGGCCCTTGATCTATGTAGGTTAACTAGCAGGCCCTTTGACTATGTAAGTTAACTAGAGGGCACTTGGACGATCCTGGTTAATTAGCGGGCACTTGGACTATCTACGTTAGCCAGCGGGCACTTGGACTATCTAGGTTACTTAACGGGCACTTGGACTATGTAGGTTCCCTAGCGGGCACTTGGAGTATGTGAGTTCCCTATCGGGCATTGGACTATGTAGGTTACTAGCGGGCATTTGGACTATGTAGGTTACCTAACGGGCACTTGGCCTATGTAGGTTCCCTATCGGGCACTTGGACAATGTAGGTGACCTCGCGGGCACTTGGACTATATAGGTTAACAAGCGGGCCTTTGGACCATCTAGGTTACCTAGCGGGCACTTGGACTATCTAGGTTACTTAGCGGGCACTTGAACTATGTACGTTCCCTAACGGGCACTTGGAGTATGTTGGTTCCCTAGCGGGCACTTGGACTATGTAGGTTCCTCAGCGGGCACTTGGACTATGTAGGTTCCCTATCGGGCACTTGGACTATGTAGGTTAACTAGCGGGTCCTTGGACTATCTAGGTTACCTAGCGGGCACTTGGATGATGCAAGTTCCCTAGCCAGCACTAAGACTATTGGTTCCCTAACGGGCACTTGGACTATGTAGGTTCCATAGCGGGCACTTGTACTTTGTACGTTCTTTATCGGGCACTTGGACTATATAGGTTTCTATCGGTCACTTGGACTATGTAGGTTAACTAGCGGGCACGTGGACTATCAAGGTTACCTAGCGGGCACTTGGTCTATGTAGATACCCTAGCGGGCACTAGGACTATGTATGTCCCCTAGAGGGCACTTGGATTATCTGGGCTAACTAAAGGGCACTAGGACTATCTAATTTAACTAGCGGGTACTTGGTCTATGTAGGTCAACTAGCAGGCCCTTGGACTATCTAGGTTAGCTAACGGGCACTTGGACTGTCTAGGTTAACTAGCGGGCACTTGCACTATGTAGGTTAACTAGCGGGCACTTGGACTGTCTAGGTTACCTAGCGGGCGCTTGAACTATATAGGTTCCCTAGAAGGAACTTGGACTATGTAGGTTACCTATCGGGCACTTTGACTATGTAGGTTCACTAGCTGGCACTTGGACTATCCAGGTTACGAGGCGGGCACTTGGACTATCTAGGTTAACGAACGGACACTTGGACTATGTAGGTAACCTAGCGGGCTCTTGGACTCTCAAGGTTACCTAGCGGGCACTTGGACTATCTAGGTTAACGAACGGGCACTTGGACTATGTAGGTTGCCTAGCGAGCATTTGGACTATGTAGGTTCCCTAGCAGGCGCTTGGACTATGTAGGTTCCCTAGCGTGTACCTGGACTGTCTAGGTTGACTAGCAGGCACTTGGACTGTCTAGATTACCTAGTGGGCACTTGGACTATGTAGTTTACCTAGCAGGCACTTGGACTATGTAGGTTAACTAGCGGGCACTTGGACTATCTAGGTTACCTACCGGGCACTTGGACTATGCACGTTCCCTAGCGGGCACTTGGGCTATCTACATTACCTAGCAGGCCATTGGACTACGTAGGTTAACGAACGGGCACTTGGACTATGTAGGTAACCTAGTGGTCACTTGGACTGTCTAGGTTACCTAGCGGGCACTTGGACTATGTAAGTTAACTAGCGGGCCCTTGGTCTATGTAGGTTAACTAGCAGGCCCTTTTACTATGTAAGTTAACTAGAGGGCACTTGGACTATCTAGGTTAACTAGCGGGCACTTGGACTATCTAGGTTACCTAACGGGCACTTGGACTATGTAGGTTCCCTAGCGGGCACTTGGAGTATGTGAGTTCCCTATCAGGCACTTGGACTATGTAGGTTACTAGCGGGCATTTGGACTACGTAGGTTACCTAACAATGGGCACTTGGCCTATGTAGGTTCCCTATCGGTCACTTGGACAATGTAGGTGACCTCCCCGGCACTTGGACTATATACGTTAACAAGCGGGCCCGTGGACCATCTAGGTTACCTAGCGGGCACTTGGACTATGTAGGTTATTTAGCGGACACTTGGACTATGTACGTCCCCTAGTGGGCACTTGGACTATCTAGGTTAACTAACGGGCACTAGGATAATCTAGGTTATCTAGCGGGCACTTGAACTCTCTACGTTACCTAGCGGATAC
The DNA here is from genome assembly GCF_050624435.1 of Tenrec ecaudatus. NCBI lineage: Eukaryota > Metazoa > Chordata > Mammalia > Afrosoricida > Tenrecidae > Tenrec > Tenrec ecaudatus. Next base: position 180,938 of record NW_027459046.1, on the reverse strand, counting down.
TTGGACTATCTAGGTTAACTAGCGGGCACTTGGATTATCTAGGTTAGCTAGTGGTCACTTGAACTATGTAGGTTAACTAGTTGGCATTTAGACTATCTAGGTTAGCTAACGGGCACATGGACTATGTAGGTTAATTAGCGGGTACTTGGATTATGTAGGTTCCCTAGCGGGCATTTGGACTATACAGATTACCTAGCGGGCACTTGAACTATCTAGGTTACCGAGCGGGTACTTGGATTATCTAGGTTAACTAGCGGGCAATTGGACTATCTAGGTTACCTAACGGGCACTTGGACTATGTAGGTTCCGTAGCGGGCACTTGGAGTATGTGAGTTCCCTATCGGGCACTTGGACTATGTAGGTTACTAGCGGGCATTTGGACTATGTAGGATACCTAACGGGCACTTGGCCTATGTAGGTTCCCTATCGGGCACTTCGACAATGTAGGTGACCTCGCAAGCACTTGGACTATATAGGTTAACAAGCGGGCCTGTGGACCATCTAGGTTACCTAGCGGGCACTTGGACTATCTAGGTTACTTAGCGGGCACTTGAACTATGTACGTTCGCTAAAGGGCACGTGGAGTATGTAGGTTCCCAAGCGGGCACTTGGACTATGTAGGTTCCTCAGCGGGCACTTGGACTATGTAGGTTCCCTATCGGGCACTTGGACTATGTAGGTTAACTAGCGGGCCCTTGGACTATCTAGGTTACCTAGCGGGCACTTGGTTGATGCAAGTTCCCTAGCCAGCACTAAGACTATTGGTTCCCTAAAGGGCAATTGTACTATGTAGGTTCCATTGCGGGCACTTGGACTTTGTAGGTTCTTTATCGGGCACTTGGACTATATAGGTTTCTATCGGGCACTTGCACTATGTAGGTTAACTAGCGGGCACGTGGACTATCAAGGTTACCTAGCGGGCACTTGGTCTATGTACATACCCTAGCGGACACTAGGACTATGTATGTCCCCTAGAGGGCACTTGGACTATCTGGGTTAATAAAGGGCACTAGGACTATCTAGTTTAACTAGCGGGTACTTGGTCTATGTAGGTCAACTAGCGGGCCTTTGGACTATCTAGGTTAGCTAACCGGCACTTGGATTATGTAGGTTAACTAGCGGGCACTTGGAGTATGTAGGTTAACTAGCGGGCACATGGACTGTGTTGGTTACCTAGCGGGCACTTGGATTATCTAGGTTAACGAACGGGCACTTGGACTATGTAGGTTACCTAGCCGCCACATGGACTATCTAGGTTAGCTAACAGGCACTTGGACTATCTAGGTTCCCTAGCGGGCACCTGTACTATCTAGGTTACCTAGCTGGCACTTGGACTATGTAGGTCATCTAGCGGGCCCTTGGACTATCTAGGTTAGCTAACGGGCACTTGGACTATCTAGGTTACCTAACGGGCACTTGGATTATGTAGGTTCCCTAGCGAGCACTTAGACTATGTAGGTTTCCTTGCAGGCATTTGGACTATGTAGGTTACCTAGCGAGCACTTAGACGATGAAGGTTCCCTAACGGGCACTTGGACTATGTAGGTTAACTAGCAGGCCCTTTGACTATGTAAGTTAAGTAGAGGGCACTTGGACGATCCTAGTTAACTAGCGGGCACTTGGACTATCTAGGTTAACTAGCGGGCACTTGGACTATCTAGGTTAACTAGCGGGCACTTGGACTATGTAGGTTCCCTAGCGGGCATTTGGACTATATTTGTTACCTGGCAGGCACTTGGATTATGTAGGTTACCTAACGGGCACTTGGACTATGTAGGTTAACTAGCGGGCACTTGGATTATCTAGGTTAACTAACAGGCACTTGGACTATGTATGTTCCAGAGCGGGCAATTGGACTATGTAGGTTCACTAGCGGGCACTTGGACTATCTAGGTTAACTAAAGGGCACTTGGACTATGTAGGTTAACTAGCGGACAATTGGACGATCTAGGTTAACTAGCGGGTACTTGGACTATCTAGGTTAACTAGCGGTCCCTTGCACTACGTAGATTATCTAGCGGACACTTGCACTATGTAGGTTAACTAGCGGGCACGTGGACTATGTAGGTTAACTAGCAGGCCCTTGGACTATCTAGGTTACCTAGCAGTTACTTGGACTATGTAGGTTAACTAGCGGGCACTTGCACTCTCTAAGTTACCTAGCGGGCACTTGGACTATGTACCTTCCCTACGGGCACTTGGACTCTCTATGTTAACTAGCGGGCACTTGGACTATGTAGGTTACCTAGCAGACAGTTGCACTATGTAGGTTAACTAGAGGACACTTGGACGATCTAGGTTAACCAGCGGGTACTTGGACTATCAAAGTTAACAAGCGAGCCCTTGGACTATGTAGGTTAACTAGTGGGCCCTTGGACTATCTAAGTTACCTAGATAGCACTTGGACTATCTAGCTTCCCTAGCGGGCAATTGGACTATGTAGGTTCCATAGCGGGTACTTGGACTATGTAGGTTCCCTATCGGGCACGTGGACTATGTAGGTTTATATCAGGCACTTGGACTATGTAGGTTAACTAGCGGGCACTTGGACTATCTAGGTTATCTAGCGGCTACTTGGTCTATGTACAAACCCTAGCGGGCACTTGGACTATATGGGTTACCTAGCGGGCACTTGGACTATGTATGTCCCCTAGTGGGCACTTGGACTATCTAGGTTAACTAACGGGCACTAGGACAATCTAGGTTAACTAGCGGGCACTTGAACTCTCTACGTTACCTAGCGGATACTTGGACTACCTAGGTTAACTAGCGGGCACTTGGATTATCTAGGTTAGCTAGCGGGCACTTGAACTATGTAGGTTAACTAGTGGGCCCTTAGACTATCTAGGTTAGCTAACGGGCACATGGACTATGTAGGTTAATTAGCGGGTACTTGGATTATGTAGGTTCCCTAGCGGGCATTTGGACTACATAGATTAACTAGCGGGCACTTGAACTATCTAGGTTACCTAGCGGGTACATGGATTATCTAGGTTAACTAGCGGGCATTTGGACTATCTAGGTTACATAACGGGCACTTGGACTATGTAGGTTCCCTAGCGGGCACTTGGAGTATGTGAGTTCCCTATCGGGCACTTGGACTATGTAGGTTACTAGCGGGCATTTGGACTATGTAGGTTACCTAACGGGCACTTGGCCTATGTAGGTTCCCTATCGGGCACTTGGACAATGTAGGTGACCTCACGGGCACTTGGACTATATAGGTTAACAAGCGGGCCTGTGGACCATCTAGGTTACCTAGCGGGCACTTGGACTATCTAGGTTACTTAGCAGGCACTTGAACTATGTACGTTCCCTAACGGGCACTTGGAGTATGTAGGTTCCCTATCTGGCACTTGGACTATGTAGGTTAACTAGCGGGCCCTTGGACTATCTAGGTTACCTAGCGGGTAATTGGATGATGCAAGTTCCCTAGCCAGCACTAAGACTATTGGTTCCCTAACGGGCACTTGGACTATGTAGGTTCCTCAGCGGGCACTTGGACTTTGTAGGTTCTTTATCGGGCACTTGGACTATATAGGTTTCTATCGGGCACTTGGACTATGTAGGTTAACTAGCGGGCACGTGGACTATCTAGGTTACCTAGCGGGCACTTGGACTATTTAAGTTAACTACCGGGCACTAGGACTATGTATGTCCCCTAGAGGGCACTTGGACTATCTAGGCTAACGAACGTGCACTTGGACTATGTAGGTAACCTAGCAGGCACTTGGACTGTCTAGGTTACCTAGCGGGCACTTGGACTATCTAGGTTAACGAACGGGCACTTAGACTATGTAGGTTAACTAGCGGACACTTGGACTATCTAGGTTAGATAACGGGCAATTGGACTATCAAGGTTACCTAATGGGCACTTGGACTATGCAGGTAACCTAGCGGGCACTTGGACTGTCTAGGTTACCTAGCGGGCACTTGGATTATCTAGGTTAACGAACGGGCACTTGGACTATGTAGGTTACCTAGCCGCCACTTGGACTATCTAGGTTAGCTAACAGGCACTTGGACTATCTAGGTTACCTAGCGGGCACTTGTACTATCTAGGTTACCTAGCTGGCACTTGGACTATATAGGTCAACTAGCGGGCCCCTGGACTATCTAGGTTAGGCAACGGGCACTTGGACTATCTAGGTTACCTAACGGGCACTTGGATTATGTAGGTTCCCTAGCGGGCACTTAGACTATGTAGGTTTCCTTGCAGGCATTTGGACTATGTAGGTTACCTAGCGAGCACTTGGACGATGAAGGTTCCCTAACGGGCACTTGGACTATATAGGTTCCCTAGAAGGCACTTGGACTATGTAGGTTACCTATCGGGCACTTTGACTATGTAGGTTAACTAGCGGGCACTTGTACTATCCAAATTACGAGGCGGGCACTTGGACTATCTAGGTTAACGAACGGACACTTGGACTATGTAGGTAACCTAGCGGGCACTTGAACTGTCTAGGTTACATAGCGGGCACCTGGACTCTCTAGGTTAACGAACGGGCACTTGGATGATGTAGGTTAGCTAACAGACACTTGGACAATCTAGGTTACCAAGCAGGCATTTGGAATATGTATATTACCAGCGGACACTTGAACGATCTAGGTTAACTAGCGGGCACTTGGACTATCTAGGTTAACAAGCGGGCCCTTGGACAATCTAGGTTTACTCTCGGGCACTTTGACTATCTAGGTTAACTAGTGAGCACTTGGACTATGTAGTTTACCTAGCGGGCATTTGAATTATATAGGTTACCTAGCGGCCACTTGGACTATGTAGGTTACCTAGCGGGCACATGGACTATGTAGGTTACCTAGGGGGCACTTGGACTATCTAGGTTACCTGGCGGGCAGTTGGACTATGTAGGTTAATTAGAAGGAACTTGGACTATCAAGGTTACTTAGCGGACCGTTGGACTATGTAGGTTACCAGCGGGCACTTGGATTATCTAGGTTAACGAACGTGCACTTGCACTATGTATGTAACCTAGCAGGCACTTGGACTGTCTAGATTACCTAGCGGGCACTTGGACTATGTAGGTTAACTAGCAGACACTTCGATTATCTAGGTTAGCTAACGGGCAATTGGACTATCTATGTTACCTTGCGCGCACTTGGACTATGTAGGTTACCTAGCGGGCACTTGGACTATCTAGGTTACCTAGCAGGCACTTAGACTATCTAGGTTAACTAACGGGCACTTGGACTATGTAGGTTGCCTAGCGAGCACTTGGACTATGTAGGTTCCCTAGCGGGCACTTGGACTATGTAGGTTCCCTAGCGGGTACTTGGAATGTGAGGGTTACCTAGCGGGCACTTGGACTATGTAGGTTAAGGAACGGGCACTTGGACTATGTAGGTAACCTAGTGGTCACTTGGACTGTCTAGGTTACCTAGCGGGCACTTGGACTATGCAGGTTAACTAGTGGGCATTTGGACTATCTAGGTTAACTAGCAGGCCCTTGGTCTATGTAGGTTAACTAGCAGGCCCTTGGACTATGTAAGTTAACTAGAGGGCACTTGGACGATCCTGGTTAACTAGCAGGCACTTGGACTATCTAGGTTTACTAGCGGGCACTTGGACTATCTAGGTTAACTAGCGGTCACTTGGACTATGTAGGTTCCTAGCGGGCATTTGGACTATATAGGTTACCTAAAGAGCACTTGGACTATGTAGGTTACGTAACGGGCACTTGGATTATGTAGGTTACCTAGCGGGCACTTGGACTATGTAGGTTAACTAGCGGGCACTTGGATTATCTAGGTTAACTAACAGGCACTTGGACTATGTATGTTCCAGAGCGGGCAATTGGACTATGTAAGTTCCCTAGCAGGCACTTGGACTATCTAGGTTGCCTAAAGGGCACTTGGACTATGTAGGTTAACTAGCGGACAATTGGACGATCTAGGTTAACTAGCCGGTACTTGGACTATCTAGGTTAACTAGCGGTCCCTTGGACTATGTAGGTTAACTAGCGGACACTTGCACTATGTAGGTTTCCTAGCGGGCACTTGGACTATCTAGGTTAACCAGCGGTCACTTGGATTATGTAGGTTACCTAGCGGGCACTTGGACTATGTAGGTTAACTAGCAGGCCCTTGGACTATCTAGGTTACCTAGGAGGCACTTGGAATATGTAGGTTAACTAGCAGGCACTTGCACTCTCTAGGTTACCTAGCGGGCACTTGGACTATGTAACTTCCCTTGCGGGCACTTGGACTATTTATGTTAACTAGCGGGCCCTTGGACTATCTAGGTTACCTTGATAGCTCTTGGACTCTCTCAGTTCCCTATCGGGCACTTGGACTATCTAGGTTAACGAACAGGCACTTGGACTAAGTAGGATCCCTATGGGACATTTGTACTACTTAGGTTAACAAGCGGGCACTTGGACTATCTATCTTTACTAGCGGGCACATGGACTATCTAGGTTAACTAGCGGGCACTTGGACTATGTAGGTTCCCTAGTGGGCATTTGGACTATATAGGTTATCTAATGAGCACTTGGACTATGTAGGTTACCTAACGGGCACTTGGAATATCTAGGTTAACTAGCGGGCACTTGGATTATCTAGCTTAACTAACAGGCACTTGGACTATGTATGTTTCAGAGCGGGTAATTGGACTATGTAGGTTCCCTAGCGGGCACTTGGACTATCTAGGTTCCCTAATGGGCACTTGACTATGTAGGTTAAGTAGCGGACAATTGGATGATCTAGGTTAACTAGCGGGTACTTGGACTATCTAGGTTAACTAGCGGGCACTTGGACTGTGTAGGTTAACTAGTGGACACTTGCACTATGTAGGTTACCTAGCAGGCACTTGGACTATGTAGGTTAACTAGCAGGCCCTTGGACTATCTAGGTTACCTAGCAGGCACTTGGACTATGTAGGTTAGCTAGCAGGCACTTGCACTCTCTAGGTTACCTAGCGGGCACGTGGACTATGTACCTTCCCTAGTGGGCACTTGGACTATCTATGTTAACTAGCGGGCACTTGGACTATGTAGGTTACCTAGCGGACACTTTCACTATGTAGGTTACCTAGCGGGCACTTGGACTATGTAGGTTAACTAGAGGACACTTGGATGATCTAGGTTAACAAGTGGACCCTTGGACTATGTAGGTTAACTAGCCTGCACTTGGACAATCTAGGTTAACTAGCGGGTACTTGGACGATCTAGGTTAACCAGCGGGCACTTGGACTATCAAAGTTAACAAGTGAGCCCTTGGACTATGTAGGTTAACTAGCGGGCCCTTGGACTATCTAGGTTACCTAGATAGCACTTGGACTATCTAGGTTCCCTAGCGGGCACTTGGACTATCTAGGTTAACGAACGGGCACTTGGACTAAGTAGGATCCCTATGGGACATTTGTACTACTTAGGTTAACTAGCGGGTACTTTGACTATCTAGGTTAACAAGCGGGCACTTGGACTATCTAGGTCAACCGCGGGCCCTTGTACTATGTACGTTACTAGCGGGCTTTTGGACTATCTAGGTTAACTAGCGGACCTTGGACTATGTAGGTTAACTAGCGGGCCCTTGGACTATGTAGGTTAACTAGCGGGTACTTGGACTATCTCGGTTTCCTAGCAGGCACTTGGACTATGTACATACCCTAGCGCGCACTTGGACTATATAGGTTACCTAGCGGGCACTTGGACTACGTACGTCCCCTAGTGGGCACTTGGACTATCTAGGTTAACTAACGGGCAATGGGACTATCTACGTTAACTAGCGTGCAGTTGGACTATCTAGGTTACCTAGCAGGCACTTGGATTATGAAGGATCCCTAGCGGGCACTTGGACTATCTAGGTTACTTAGCGGGCACTTGCACTATGTAGGTTAACTAGCGGACACTTGCACGATCTAGGTTAACTAGCGGGCCCTTGCATTATGTAGGTTAACTAGCGGGCACATGGACTATGTAGCTTACCTAGGGGGCACATGGACTATCTAGGTTACCTGGCGGGCACTTGGACTATGTAGGTTAATTAGAAGGCACTTGGACTATCAAGGTTACTTAGCGGACCCTTGGACTATGTAGGTTACCAGTGGGCGCTTGGACTATCTAGGTTAACGAACGTGCACTTGCACTATGTATGTAACCTAGCAGGCACTTGGACTGTCTAGATTACCTAGCGGGCACTTGGACTATCTAGGTTAACTAGCGGGTACTTGGACTATCTAGGTTTCCTAGCAGGCACTTGGACTATGTACAAACCCTAGCGTGCACTAGGATTATCTAGGTTACCCAGCGGGCACTTGGACTACGTACGTCCCCTAGTGGGCACTTGGACTATCTAGGTTAACTAACGGGCAATAGGACTATCTAGGTTAACTAGCGGGCAGTTGGATTATCTAGGTTACCTAGCAGGCACTTGGATTATGAAGAATCCCTAGCGGGCACTTGGACTATCTAGATTACTTAGCGGGCACTTGGACTATGTAGGTTAACTAGCGGACACTTGCACGATCTAGGTTAACTAGCGGGCCCTTGCACTGTGTAGGTTAACTAGCGGGCCCATGGATTATGTAGGTTTACTAGGGGGCACTAGGACTCTCTAGGTTAACTAGCGGTCACTTGGACTATGTAGTTTCCCTAGCGGACATTTGGACTATTTAGGTTACCTAGCGGGCACTTGGACTATGTAGGTTACCTAGCAGGCACTTTGACTATCTAGGTTAACTAACGGGCACTTGGACTATGTAGGTTGCCTAGCGGGCACTTGGACTATGTAGGATCCCTAGCGGGCACTTGGACTATGTAGGTTAACTTGCGGATACTTGGACTGTCTATGTTACCTAGCGGGCAATTGGATTATCTAGGTTAACGAAAGGGCACTTGGACTATGTAGGTTACCTATCCGCCACTTGGACTATCTAGGTTAGCTAACAGGCACTTGTACTATCTAGGTACACTAGCGAGCACTTGGACTATCTAGGTTACCTAGCTGGCACTTGGTCTTTGTTGGTCAACTAGCGGGCCCTCGGACTATCTAGGTTAGCTAACGGTCACTTGGACTATGTATGTTCCAGAGCGGGCACTTGGATTATGTAGGTTCCCTAGCGGGCACTTTAACTATCTAGGTTTCCTTGAGGGCATTTGGACTATGTAGGTTACCTAGCGGACACTTGGACGATCTAGGTTAACTAGCGGGCACTTTGACTATGTAGGTTACCTAGCGGGCACTTGGACTACGTAGGTTAAGTTGCGGGCACTTGGACAATATATGTTACCTAGCGGGCACTTGGACTATGTACGCTCCCTAACGGGCACTTGGAGTATGTAGGATCCCTAGCGGGCACTTGGACTATGTAGGTTCCTCAGCGGGCACTTGGAAGATGTAGGTTCCCTATCGGGCACTTGGACCATGTAGGTTAACTAGCGGGCCCTTGTACTATCTAGGTTACCTAGCGGGCACTTGGATGATGCAGGTTCCCTAGCCAGCACTAAGACTATTGGTTCCCTAACGGGCACTTGATCCATGTAGGTTCCGTAGCGGGCACTTGGACTATGTAGGGTCCCTACCGGGCACTTGGACTATATAGGTTTCTATCGGGCACTTGGACAATGTAGGTTAAATAGCGGGCACATGGACTATCTAGGTTTCCTAGCGGGCACTTGGTCTATGTACATACCCTAGCGGGCACTTGAACTATCTAGGTTACCTAGCAGGCACTTGGACTATGTATGTCCCCTAGAGGGCACTTGGAGTATCTAGGTTAACTAAAGGGCACTAGGACTATCTAGTTTAACTAGCGGGCACTTGGTCTATCTAGGTTACCTAGCGGGCATTTGGACAATATAGGTCAACTAGCGGGCCCTTGGACTATCTAGGTTTGCTAACGGGCACTTGGATTATGTAGGTTAACTAACGGGCACTTGGACTATGTAGGTTGCCTAGCGAGCATTTGGACTATGTAGGTTCCCTAGCGGGCGCTTGGACTATATAGGTTCCCTAGCGGGTACTTGGACTGTCTAGGTTAACTAGCGGGCAATTGGACTGTCTAGGTTACCTAGTGGGCACTTGGACTATGTAGTTTACCTAGCAGGCACTTGGACTATGTAGGTTAACTAGCGGGCACTTGGACTATCTAGGTTACCTACCGGGCCCTTGGACTATGTACGTTCCCTAGCGGGCACTTGGGCTATCTACGTTACCTAGCGGGCACTTGAACTACGTAGGTTAACGAACGGGCACTTGGACAATGTAGGTAACCTAATGGTCACTTGGACTGTCTAGGTTACCTAGCGGGCACTTGGACTATGAAGGTTAACTAGCGGGCTCTTGGTCTATGTAGGTTAACTAGCAGGCCCTTGGACTATGTAAGTTAACTAGAGGGCACTTGGACGATCCTAGTTAACTAGCGGGCACTTGGACTCTCTAGGTTAACTAGCGGGCACTTGGACTATCTAGGTTAACCAGCGGGTACTTGGACTATGTAAGTTACCTAGCGGACACTTGGAATATCTAGGTTAACTAGCGGGCACTTGGACTATCTAGGTTCACTAGCAGGCCCTTGGACTATCTAGGTTTACTAGCGGGCACTTTTACTATCTAGGTTAACTAGCGGGCACTTGCACTATGTAGGTTACCTAGCGGGCACATGGACTATGTAGGTTACCTTGCGGGCACTTGGACTACCTAGGTTACCTAGCCCGCACTTGGACTATGTAGGTTAACCATAAGGCACTTGGACTATCAAGGTTACCTAGCGGGCTCTTGGAATATGTAGGTTACCAGCGGGCACTTGGACGGTCTAGGTTAATGAACATGCACCTGGAATTTGTAGGTAACCTAGCGGGCACTTGGACTGTCTAGTTTACCTAGCGGGCACTTGGACTATCTAGGTTAACGAACGGACACTTGGACTATGTAGGTAACCTAGCGGGAACTTGGACTATGTAGGTTAACTAGCGGGTACTTGGACTATCTAGGTTTCCTAGCAGGCACTTGGACTGTGTACATACCCTAGCGCGCACTTGGACTATATAGGTTACCTAGCGGGCACTTGGACTACGTACGTCCCCTAGTGGGCACTTGGACTATCTAGGTTAACTAACGGGCAATGGGACTATCTAGGTTAACTAGCGTGCAGTTGGACTATCTAGGTTACCTAGCAGGCACTTGGATTATGAAGGATCCCTAGCGGGCACTTGGACTATCTAGGTTACTTAGCGGGCACTTGCACTATGTAGGTTAACTAGCGGACACTTGCACGATCTAGGTTAACTAGCGGGCCCTTGCATTATGTAGGTTAACTAGCGGGCACATGGACTATGTAGCTTACCTAGGGGGCACATGGACTATCTAGGTTACCTGGCAGGCACTTGGACTATGTAGGTTAATTAGAAGGCACTTGGACTATCAAGGTTACTTAGCGGACCCTTGGACTATGTAGGTTACCAGTGGGCGCTTGGACTATCTAGGTTAACGAACGTGCACTTGCACTATGTATGTAACCTAGCAGGCACTTGGACTGTCTAGATTACCTAGCGGGCACTTGGACTATCTAGGTTAACTAGCGGGTACTTGGACTATCTAGGTTTCCTAGCAGGCACTTGGACTATGTACAAACCCTAGCGTGCACTAGGACTATCTAGGTTACCCAGCGGGCACTTGGACTACGTACGTCCCCTAGTGGGCACTTGGACTATCTAGGTTAACTAACGGGCAATAGGACTATCTAGGTTAACTGGCGGGCAGTTGGATTATCTAGGTTACCTAGCAGGCACTTGGATTATGAAGAATCCCTAGCGGGCACTTGGACTATCTAGATTACTTAGCGGGCACTTGGACTATGTAGGTTAACTAGAGGACACTTGCACGATCTAGGTTAACTAGCGGGCAATAGGACTATCTAGGTTAACTAGCGGGCAGTTGGATTATCTAGGTTACCTAGCAGGCACTTGGATTATGAAGAATCCCTAGCGGGCACTTGGACTATCTAGATTACTTAGCGGGCACTTGGACTATGTAGGTTAACTAGCGGACACTTGCACGATCTAGGTTAACTAGCGGGCCCTTGCACTGTGTAGGTTAACTAGCGGGCCCATGGATTATGTAGGTTTACTAGGGGGCACTAGGACTCTCTAGGTTAACTAGCGGTCACTTGGACTATGTAGTTTCCCTAGCGGACATTTGGACTATTTAGGTTACCTAGCGGGCACTTGGACTATGTAGGTTACCTAGCAGGCACTTTGACTATCTAGGTTAACTAACGGGCACTTGGACTATGTAGGTTGCCTAGCGGGCACTTGGACTATGTAGGATCCCTAGCGGGCACTTGGACTATGTAGGTTAACTTGCGGATACTTGGACTGTCTATGTTACCTAGCGGGCAATTGGATTATCTAGGTTAACGAAAGGGCACTTGGACTATGTAGGTTACCTATCCGCCACTTGGACTATCTAGGTTAGCTAACAGGCACTTGTACTATCTAGGTACACTAGCGAGCACTTGGACTATCTAGGTTACCTAGCTGGCACTTGGTCTTTGTTGGTCAACTAGCGGGCCCTCGGACTATCTAGGTTAGCTAACGGTCACTTGGACTATGTATGTTCCAGAGCGGGCACTTGGATTATGTAGGTTCCCTAGCGGGCACTTTAACTATGTAGGTTTCCTTGAGGGCATTTGGACTATGTAGGTTACCTAGCGGACACTTGGACGATCTAGGTTAACTAGCGGGCACTTTGACTATGTAGGTTACCTAGCGGGCACTTGGACTACGTAGGTTAAGTTGCGGGCACTTGGACAATATATGTTACCTAGCGGGCACTTGGACTATGTACGCTCCCTAACGGGCACTTGGAGTATGTAGGTTCCCTAGCGGGCACTTGGACTATGTAGGTTCCTCAGCGGGCACTTGGAAGATGTAGGTTCCCTATCGGGCACTTGGACCATGTAGGTTAACTAGCGGGCCCTTGTACTATCTAGGTTACCTAGCGGGCACTTGGATGATGCAGGTTCCCTAGCCAGCACTAAGACTATTGGTTCCCTAACGGGCACTTGATCCATGTAGGTTCCGTAGCGGGCACTTGGACTATGTAGGGTCCCTACCGGGCACTTGGACTATATAGGTTTCTATCGGGCACTTGGACAATGTAGGTTAAATAGCGGGCACATGGACTATCTAGGTTTCCTAGCGGGCACTTGGTCTATGTACATACCCTAGCGGGCACTTGAACTATCTAGGTTACCTAGCAGGCACTTGGACTATGTATGTCCCCTAGAGGGCACTTGGAGTATCTAGGTTAACTAAAGGGCACTAGGACTATCTAGTTTAACTAGCGGGCACTTGGTCTATCTAGGTTACCTAGCGGGCATTTGGACAATATAGGTCAACTAGCGGGCCCTTGGACTATCTAGGTTTGCTAACGGGCACTTGGATTATGTAGGTTAACTAACGGGCACTTGGACTATGTAGGTTGCCTAGCGAGCATTTGGACTATGTAGGTTCCCTAGCGGGCGCTTGGACTATATAGGTTCCCTAGCGGGTACTTGGACTGTCTAGGTTAACTAGCGGGCAATTGGACTGTCTAGGTTACCTAGTGGGCACTTGGACTATGTAGTTTACCTAGCAGGCACTTGGACTATGTAGGTTAACTAGCGGGCACTTGGACTATCTAGGTTACCTACCGGGCCCTTGGACTATGTACGTTCCCTAGCGGGCACTTGGGCTATCTACGTTACCTAGCGGGCACTTGAACTACGTAGGTTAACGAACGGGCACTTGGACAATGTAGGTAACCTAATGGTCACTTGGACTGTCTAGGTTACCTAGCGGGCACTTGGACTATGAAGGTTAACTAGCGGGCTCTTGGTCTATGTAGGTTAACTAGCAGGCCCTTGGACTATGTAAGTTAACTAGAGGGCACTTGGACGATCCTAGTTAACTAGCGGGCACTTGGACTCTCTAGGTTAACTAGCGGGCACTTGGACTATCTAGGTTAACCAGCGGGTACTTGGACTATGTAAGTTACCTAGCGGACACTTGGAATATCTAGGTTAACTAGCGGGCACTTGGACTATCTAGGTTCACTAGCAGGCCCTTGGACTATCTAGGTTTACTAGCGGGCACTTTTACTATCTAGGTTAACTAGCGGGCACTTGCACTATGTAGGTTACCTAGCGGGCACATGGACTATGTAGGTTACCTTGCGGGCACTTGGACTACCTAGGTTACCTAGCCCGCACTTGGACTATGTAGGTTAACCATAAGGCACTTGGACTATCAAGGTTACCTAGCGGGCTCTTGGAATATGTAGGTTACCAGCGGGCACTTGGACGGTCTAGGTTAATGAACATGCACCTGGAATTTGTAGGTAACCTAGCGGGCACTTGGACTGTCTAGTTTACCTAGCGGGCACTTGGACTATCTAGGTTAACGAACGGACACTTGGACTATGTAGGTAACCTAGCGGGAACTTGGACTATGTAGGTTAACTAGCGGGTACTTGGACTATCTAGGTTTCCTAGCAGGCACTTGGACTGTGTACATACCCTAGCGCGCACTTGGACTATATAGGTTACCTAGCGGGCACTTGGACTACGTACGTCCCCTAGTGGGCACTTGGACTATCTAGGTTAACTAACGGGCAATGGGACTATCTAGGTTAACTAGCGTGCAGTTGGACTATCTAGGTTACCTAGCAGGCACTTGGATTATGAAGGATCCCTAGCGGGCACTTGGACTATCTAGGTTACTTAGCGGGCACTTGCACTATGTAGGTTAACTAGCGGACACTTGCACGATCTAGGTTAACTAGCGGGCCCTTGCATTATGTAGGTTAACTAGCGGGCACATGGACTATGTAGCTTACCTAGGGGGCACATGGACTATCTAGGTTACCTGGCAGGCACTTGGACTATGTAGGTTAATTAGAAGGCACTTGGACTATCAAGGTTACTTAGCGGACCCTTGGACTATGTAGGTTACCAGTGGGCGCTTGGACTATCTAGGTTAACGAACGTGCACTTGCACTATGTATGTAACCTAGCAGGCACTTGGACTGTCTAGATTACCTAGCGGGCACTTGGACTATCTAGGTTAACTAGCGGGTACTTGGACTATCTAGGTTTCCTAGCAGGCACTTGGACTATGTACAAACCCTAGCGTGCACTAGGACTATCTAGGTTACCCAGCGGGCACTTGGACTACGTACGTCCCCTAGTGGGCACTTGGACTATCTAGGTTAACTAACGGGCAATAGGACTATCTAGGTTAACTGGCGGGCAGTTGGATTATCTAGGTTACCTAGCAGGCACTTGGATTATGAAGAATCCCTAGCGGGCACTTGGACTATCTAGATTACTTAGCGGGCACTTGGACTATGTAGGTTAACTAGAGGACACTTGCACGATCTAGGTTAACTAGCGGGCAATAGGACTATCTAGGTTAACTAGCGGGCAGTTGGATTATCTAGGTTACCTAGCAGGCACTTGGATTATGAAGAATCCCTAGCGGGCACTTGGACTATCTAGATTACTTAGCGGGCACTTGGACTATGTAGGTTAACTAGCGGACACTTGCACGATCTAGGTTAACTAGCGGGCCCTTGCACTGTGTAGGTTAACTAGCGGGCCCATGGATTATGTAGGTTTACTAGGGGGCACTAGGACTCTCTAGGTTAACTAGCGGTCACTTGGACTATGTAGTTTCCCTAGCGGACATTTGGACTATTTAGGTTACCTAGCGGGCACTTGGACTATGTAGGTTACCTAGCAGGCACTTTGACTATCTAGGTTAACTAACGGGCACTTGGACTATGTAGGTTGCCTAGCGGGCACTTGGACTATGTAGGATCCCTAGCGGGCACTTGGACTATGTAGGTTAACTTGCGGATACTTGGACTGTCTATGTTACCTAGCGGGCAATTGGATTATCTAGGTTAACGAAAGGGCACTTGGACTATGTAGGTTACCTATCCGCCACTTGGACTATCTAGGTTAGCTAACAGGCACTTGTACTATCTAGGTACACTAGCGAGCACTTGGACTATCTAGGTTACCTAGCTGGCACTTGGTCTTTGTTGGTCAACTAGCGGGCCCTCGGACTATCTAGGTTAGCTAACGGTCACTTGGACTATGTATGTTCCAGAGCGGGCACTTGGATTATGTAGGTTCCCTAGCGGGCACTTTAACTATGTAGGTTTCCTTGAGGGCATTTGGACTATGTAGGTTACCTAGCGGACACTTGGACGATCTAGGTTAACTAGCGGGCACTTTGACTATGTAGGTTACCTAGCGGGCACTTGGACTACGTAGGTTAAGTTGCGGGCACTTGGACAATATATGTTACCTAGCGGGCACTTGGACTATGTACGCTCCCTAACGGGCACTTGGAGTATGTAGGTTCCCTAGCGGGCACTTGGACTATGTAGGTTCCTCAGCGGGCACTTGGAAGATGTAGGTTCCCTATCGGGCACTTGGACCATGTAGGTTAACTAGCGGGCCCTTGTACTATCTAGGTTACCTAGCGGGCACTTGGATGATGCAGGTTCCCTAGCCAGCACTAAGACTATTGGTTCCCTAACGGGCACTTGATCCATGTAGGTTCCGTAGCGGGCACTTGGACTATGTAGGGTCCCTACCGGGCACTTGGACTATATAGGTTTCTATCGGGCACTTGGACAATGTAGGTTAAATAGCGGGCACATGGACTATCTAGGTTTCCTAGCGGGCACTTGGTCTATGTACATACCCTAGCGGGCACTTGAACTATCTAGGTTACCTAGCAGGCACTTGGACTATGTATGTCCCCTAGAGGGCACTTGGAGTATCTAGGTTAACTAAAGGGCACTAGGACTATCTAGTTTAACTAGCGGGCACTTGGTCTATCTAGGTTACCTAGCGGGCATTTGGACAATATAGGTCAACTAGCGGGCCCTTGGACTATCTAGGTTTGCTAACGGGCACTTGGATTATGTAGGTTAACTAACGGGCACTTGGACTATGTAGGTTGCCTAGCGAGCATTTGGACTATGTAGGTTCCCTAGCGGGCGCTTGGACTATATAGGTTCCCTAGCGGGTACTTGGACTGTCTAGGTTAACTAGCGGGCAATTGGACTGTCTAGGTTACCTAGTGGGCACTTGGACTATGTAGTTTACCTAGCAGGCACTTGGACTATGTAGGTTAACTAGCGGGCACTTGGACTATCTAGGTTACCTACCGGGCCCTTGGACTATGTACGTTCCCTAGCGGGCACTTGGGCTATCTACGTTACCTAGCGGGCACTTGAACTACGTAGGTTAACGAACGGGCACTTGGACAATGTAGGTAACCTAATGGTCACTTGGACTGTCTAGGTTACCTAGCGGGCACTTGGACTATGAAGGTTAACTAGCGGGCTCTTGGTCTATGTAGGTTAACTAGCAGGCCCTTGGACTATGTAAGTTAACTAGAGGGCACTTGGACGATCCTAGTTAACTAGCGGGCACTTGGACTCTCTAGGTTAACTAGCGGGCACTTGGACTATCTAGGTTAACCAGCGGGTACTTGGACTATGTAAGTTACCTAGCGGACACTTGGAATATCTAGGTTAACTAGCGGGCACTTGGACTATCTAGGTTAACTAGCGGGCCCTTGGACTATCTAGGTTTACTAGTGGGCACTTGTACTCTCTAGGTTAACTAGCGGGCACTTGCACTATGTAGGTTACCTAGCGGGCACATGGACTATGTAGGTTACCTAGCGGGCACTTGGACTATCAAGGTTACCTAGCCCGCACTTGGACTATGTAGGTTAACTATAAGGCACATGGACTATCAAGGTTACCTAGCAGGCTCTTGGATTATGTAGGTTACCAGCGGGCACTTGGAGTGTCTAGGTTAACGAACGTTCACCTGGAATATGTAGGTAACCTAGCGGGCACTTGGACTGTCTAGGTTACCTAGCGGGCAATTGGACTATCTAGGTTAACGAACGGACACTTGGACTATGTAGGTAATCTAGCGGGAACTTGGACTGTCTACGTTACATAGCGGGCACTTGGACTATCTAGGTTAGCTAACAGGCACTTTGACTATCTAGGTTAGCTAACAGGCACTTTGACTATCTAGGTTACCTAGCAGGCACTTGGACTATGTAGGTTACCTAGCGGACACTTGGACGATCTAGGTTAACTAGCGCGCACTTGGACTATCTAGGTTAACTAGCGTGCCCTTGGACTATCTAGGTTAACTAGCGTGCACTTGAACTATATTAGTTACCCAGCGGGCACATGGACTATGTAAGTTACCTAGCGAGCACTTGGACTATCTAGGTTACCTAGCGGGCTCTTGGACTATGTAGGTTACCAGCGGGCACTTGGACTATCTAGGTTAATGAACGTGCACTTGGACTATGTAGGTAACCTAGCGGGCACTTGGACTGTCTAGGTTACCTAGCGGGCACTTGGACTATCTAGGTTAACGAACGGGCAGTTGGACTATGTAGGTTAACTAGCGGACACTTGGACTCTCTAGGTTAGCTATCGGGCAATTGGACTATCAAGGTTACCTAACGGGCACTTGGACTATGTAGGTTACCTAACGGGCACTTGGACTATGTAGGTTACCTAGCGGGCACTTGGACTATCTAGGTTACCTAGCAGGCACTTTGACTATCTAGGTTAACTAACGGGCACTTGGACTAAGTAGGTTGCCTAGCGAGCACTTGCACTATGTAGGTTCCCTAGCGGGCGCTTGGACTATGTAGGTTCCCTAGCGGGTACTTGGTCTGTCTAGGCTAACTAGCGGGCAATTGGACTGTCTAGGTTACCTAGTGGGCACTTGGACTATGTAGTTTACCTAGCAGGCAATTGGACTATGTAGGTTAACTAGCGGGCACTTGGACTATCTAGGTTATCTAGCGGGCACTTGGACTATGTACGTTCCCTAGCGGGCACTTGGGTATCTACGTTACCTAGTGGGCACTTGGTCTATGTAGGTTAACTAGCAGGCCCTTGGAATATATAAGTTAACTAGAGGGCACATGGACGATCCTAGTTAACTAGTGGGCCCTTGGACTATTTAGGTTAACTAGCAGGCACTTGGACTATCTAGGTTAACTAGCGGGCACTAGTACTATGTAGGTTCCCTAGCGGGCATTTGGACTATATTGGTTACCTGGCGGGCACTTGGATTATGTAGGTTACCTAGCGGGCACTTGGACTATGTAGGTTAACTAGCGGGCACTTGGATTATCTAGGTTAACTAACAGGCACTTGGACTATGTATGTTCCAGAGCGGGCAATTGGACCATGTAGGATCCCTAGCGGGCAATTGGACTATCTAGGTTCCCTAAAGGGCACTTGGACTATGTAGGTTAACTAGCGGACAATTGGACGATCTAGGTTAACTAGCGGGTACTTGGACTATCTAGGTTAACTAGCGGTCCCTTGTACTACGTAGATTAACTAGCGGACACTTGCACTATGTAGGTTACCTAGCGGGCACTTGGACTATCTAGGTTAACTAGCAGGCCCTTGGACTATGTAGGTTAACTAGCGGGCACTTGGACTATCTAGGTTAACTAGCGGGCACTAGTACTATGTAGGTTCCCTAGCGGGCATTTGGACTATATTGGTTACCTGGCGGGCACTTGGACTATGTAGGTTCCCTAGCGGGCACTTGGAGTATGTGAGTTCCCTATCAGGCACTTGGACTATGTAGGTTACTAGCGGGCATTTGGACTATGTAGGTTACCTAACAACGGGCACTTGGCCTATGTAGGTTCCCTATCGGTCACTTGGACAATGTAGGTGACCTCCCCGGCACTTGGACTATATACGTTAACAAGCGGGCCCGTGGACCATCTAGGTTACCTAGCGGGCACTTGGACAATCTAGGTTATTTAGCGGGCACTTGGACTATGTACGTCCCCTAGTGGGCACTTGGACTATCTAGGTTAACTAACGGGCACTAGGACAATCTAGGTTATCTAGCGGGCACTTGAACTCTCTACGATTCCTAGCGGATACTTGGACTATCTAGGTTAACTAGCGGGCACTTGGATTATCTAGGTTAGCTAGTGGTCACTTGAACTATGTAGGTTAACTAGTTGGCATTTAGACTATCTAGGTTAGCTAACGGGCACATGGACTATGTAGGTTAATTAGCGGGTACTTGGATTATGTAGGTTCCCTAGCGGGCATTTGGACTATACAGATTACCTAGCGGGCACTTGAACTATCTAGGTTACCGAGCGGGTACTTGGATTATCTAGGTTAACTAGCGGGCAATTGGACTATCTAGGTTACCTAACGGGCACTTGGACTATGTAGGTTCCGTAGCGGGCACTTGGAGTATGTGAGTTCCCTATCGGGCACTTGGACTATGTAGGTTACTAGCGGGCATTTGGACTATGTAGGATACCTAACGGGCACTTGGCCTATGTAGGTTCCCTATCGGGCACTTCGACAATGTAGGTGACCTCGCAAGCACTTGGACTATATAGGTTAACAAGCGGGCCTGTGGACCATCTAGGTTACCTAGCGGGCACTTGGACTATCTAGGTTACTTAGCGGGCACTTGAACTATGTACGTTCCCTAACGGGCACTTGGAGTATGTAGGTTCCCTAGCGGGCACTTGGACTATGTAGGTTCCTCAGCGGGCACTTGGACTATGTAGGTTCCCTATCGGGCACTTGGACTATGTAGGTTAACTAGCGGGCCCTTGGACTATCTAGGTTACCTAGCGGGCACTTGGTTGATGCAAGTTCCCTAGCCAGCACTAAGACTATTGGTTCCCTAAAGGGCACTTGGACTATGTAGGTTCCATAGCGGGCACTTGGACTTTGTAGGTTCTTTATCGGGCACTTGGACTATATAGGTTTCTATCGGGCACTTGCACTATGTAGGTTAACTAGCGGGCACGTGGACTATCAAGGTTACCTAGCGGGCACTTGGTCTATGTACATACCCTAGCGGACACTAGGACTATGTATGTCCCCTAGAGGGCACTTGGACTATCTGGGTTAAGTAAAGGGCACTAGGACTATCTAGTTTAACTAGCGGGTACTTGGTCTATGTAGGTCAACTAGCGGGCCTTTGGACTATCTAGGTTAGCTAACCGGCACTTGGATTATGTAGGTTAACTAGCGGGCACTTGGAGTATGTAGGTTAACTAGCGGGCACATGGACTGTCTTGGGTACCTAGCGGGCACTTGGATTATCTAGGTTAAAGAACGGGCACTTGGACTATGTAGGTTACCTAGCCGCCACTTGGACTATCTAGGTTAGCTAACAGGCACTTGGACTATCTAGGTTCCCTAGCGGGCACCTGTACTATCTAGGTTACCTAGCTGGCACTTGGACTATATAGGTCATCTAGCGGGCCCTTGGACTATCTAGGTTAGCTAACGGGCACTTGGACTATCTAGGTTACCTAACGGGCACTTGGATTATGTAGGTTCCCTAGCGAGCACTTAGACTATGTAGGTTTCCTTGCAGGCATTTGGACTATGTAGGTTACCTAGCGAGCACTTAGACGATGAAGGTTCCCTAACGGGCACTTGGACTATGTAGGTTAACTAGCAGGCCTTTGACTATGTAAGTTAAGTAGAGGGCACTTGGACGATCCTAGTTAACTAGCGGGCACTTGGACTATCTAGGTTAACTAGCGGGCACTTGGACTATCTAGGTTAACTAGCGGGCACTTGGACTATGTAGGTTCCCTAGCGGGCATTTGGACTATATTTGTTACCTGGCGGGCACTTGGATTATGTAGGTTACCTAACGGGCACTTGGACTATGTAGGTTAACTAGCGGGCACTTGGATTATCTAGGTTAACTAACAGGCACTTGGACTATGTATGTTCCAGAGCGGGCAATTGGACTATGTAGGTTCACTAGCGGGCACTTGGACTATCTAGGTTAACTAAAGGGCACTTGGACTATGTAGGTTAACTAGCGGACAATTGGACGATCTAGGTTAACTAGCGGGTACTTGGACTATCTAAGTTAACTAGCGGTCCCTTGCACTACGTAGATTATCTAGCGGACACTTGCACTATGTAGGTTACCTAGCGGGCACGTGGACTATGTAGGTTAACTAGCAGGCCCTTGGACTATCTAGGTTACCTAGCAGGTACTTGGACTATGTAGGTTAACTAGCGGGCACTTGCACTCTCTAAGTTACCTAGCGGGCACTTGGACTATGTACCTTCCCTAGCGGGCACTTGGACTCTCTATGTTAACTAGCGGGCACTTGGACTATGTAGGTTCCCTATCGGGCACGTGGACTATGTAGGTTTATATCAGGCACTTGGACTATGTAGGTTCACTAGCGGGCACTTGGACTATCTAGGTTATCTAACGGCTACTTGGTCTATGTACTAACCCTAGCGGGCACTTGGACTATATGGGTTACCTAGCGGGCACTTGGACTATGTATGTCCCCTAGTGGGCACTTGGACTATCTAGGTTAACTAACGGGCACTAGGACAATCTAGGTTAACTAGCGGGCACTTGAACTCTCTACGTTACCTAGCGGATACTTGGACTACCTAGGTTAACTAGCGGGCACTTGGATTATCTAGGTTAGCTAGCGGGCACTTGAACTATGTAGGTTAACTAGTGGGCCCTTAGACTATCTAGGTTAGCTAACGGGCACATGGACTATATAGGTTAATTAGCGGGTACTTGGATTATGTAGGTTCCCTAGCGGGCATTTGGACTACATAGATTACCTAGCGGGCACTTGAACTATCTAGGTTACCTAGTGGGTACATGGATTATCTAGGTTAACTAGCGGGCATTTGGACTATCTAGGTTACATAACGGGCACTTGGACTATGTAGGTTCCCTAGCGGGCACTTGGAGTATGTGAGTTCCCTATCGGGCACTTGGACTATGTAGGTTACTAGCGGGCATTTGGACTATGTAGGTTACCTAACGGGCACTTGGCCTATGTAGGTTCCCTATCGGGCACTTGGACAATGTAGGTGACCTCACGGGCACTTGGACTATATAGGTTAACAAGCGGGCCTGTGGACCATCTAGGTTACCTAGCGGGCACTTGGACTATCTAGGTTACTTAGCAGGCACTTGAACTATGTACGTTCCCTAACGGGCACTTGGAGTATGTAGGTTCCCTATCTGGCACTTGGACTATGTAGGTTAACTAGCGGGCCCTTGGACTATCTAGGTTACCTAGCGGGTAATTGGATGATGCAAGTTCCCTAGCCAGCACTAAGACTATTGGTTCCCTAACGGGCACTTGGACTATGTAGGTTCCTCAGCGGGCACTTGGACTTTGTAGGTTCTTTATCGGGCACTTGGACTATATAGGTTTCTATTGGGCACTTGGACTATATAGGTTAACTAGCGGGCACGTGGACTATCTAGGTTACCTAGCGGGCACTTGGACTATTTAAGTTAACTAGCGGGCACTAGGACTATGTATGTCCCCTAGAGGGCACTTGGACTATCTAGGCTAACGAACGTGCACTTGGACTATGTAGGTAACCTAGCAGGCACTTGCACTGTCTAGGTTACCTAGCGGGCACTTGGACTATCTAGGTTAACGAACGGGCACTTAGACTATGTAGGTTAACTAGCGGACACTTGGACTATCTAGGTTAGCTAACGGGCAATTGGACTATCAAGGTTACCTAATGGACACTTGGACTATGCAGGTAACCTAGCGGGCACTTGGACTGTCTAGGTTACCTAGCGGGCACTTGGATTATCTAGGTTAACGAACGGGCACTTGGACTATGTAGGTTACCTAGCCGCCACTTGGACTATCTAGGTTAGCTAACAGGCACTTGGAATATCTAGGTTATCTAGCGGGCACTTGTACTATCTAGGTTACCTAGCTGGCACTTGGACTATATAGGTCAACTAGCGGGCCCTTGGACTATCTAGGTTAGGCAACGGGCACTTGGACTATCTAGGTTACCTAACGGGCACTTGGATTATGTAGGTTCCCTAGCGGGCACTTAGACTATGTAGGTTTCCTTGCAGGCATTTGGACTATGTAGGTTACCTAGCGAGCACTTGGACGATGAAGGTTCCCTAACGGGCACTTGGACTATATAGGTTCCCTAGAAGGCACTTGGACTATGTAGGTTACCTATCGGGCACTTTGACTATGTAGGTTAACTAGCGGGCACTTGTACTATCCAAATTACGAGGCGGGCACTTGGACTATCTAGGTTAACGAACGGACACTTGGACTATGTAGGTAACCTAGCGGGCACTTGAACTGTCTAGGTTACATAGCGGGCACCTGGACTCTCTAGGTTAACGAACGGGCACTTGGATGATGTAGGTTAGCTAACAGACACTTGGACAATCTAGGTTACCAAGCAGGCATTTGGAATATGTATATTACCAGCGGACACTTGAACGATCTAGGTTAACTAGCGGGCACTTGGACTATCTAGGATAACAAGCGGGCCCTTGGACAATCTAGGTTTACTCTCGGGCACTTTGACTATCTAGGTTAACTAGTGAGCACTTGGACTATGTAGTTTACCTAGCGGGCATTTGAATTATATAGGTTACCTAGCGGCCACTTGGACTATGTAGGTTACCTAGCGGGCACATGGACTATGAAGGTTACCTAGGGGGCACTTGGACTATCTAGGTTACCTGGCGGGCAGTTGGACTATGTAGGTTAATTAGAAGGAACTTGGACTATCAAGGTTACTTAGCGGACCGTTGGACTATGTAGGTTACCAGCGGGCACTTGGATTATCTAGGTTAACGAACGTGCACTTGCACTATGTATGTAACCTAGCAGGCACTTGGACTGTCTAGATTACCTAGCGGGCACTTGGACTATGTAGGTTAACTAGCAGACACTTAGATAATCTAGGTTAGCTAACGGGCAATTGGACTATCTATGTTACCTTGCGCGCACTTGGACTATGTAGGTTACCTAGCGGGCACTTGGACTATCTAGGTTACCTAGCAGGCACTTAGACTATCTAGGTTAACTAACGGGCACTTGGACTATGTAGGTTGCCTAGCGAGCACTTGGACTATGTAGGTTCCCTAGCGGGCACTTGGACTATGTAGGTTCCCTAGCGGGTACTTGGAATGTGAGGGTTACCTAGCGGGCACTTGGACTATGTAGGTTAAGGAATGGGCACTTGGACTATGTAGGTAACCTAGTGGTCACTTGGACTGTCTAGGTTACCTAGCGGGCACTTGGACTATGCAGGTTAACTAGTGGGCATTTGGACTATCTAGGTTAACTAGCGGGCCCTTGGTCTATGTAGGTTAACTAGCAGGCCCTTGGACTATGTAAGTTAACTAGAGGGCACTTGGACGATCCTGGTTAACTAGCAGGCACTTGGACTATCTAGGTTCACTAGCGGGCACTTGGACTATCTAGGTTAACTAGCGGTCACTTGGACTATGTAGGTTCCTAGCGGGCATTTGGACTATATAGGTTACCTAAAGAGCACTTGGACTATGTAGGTTACGTAACAGGCACTTGGATTATGTAGGTTACCTAGCGGGCACTTGGACTATGTAGGTTAACTAGCGGGCACTTGGATTATCTAGGTTAACTAACAGGCACTTGGACTATGTATGTTCCAGAGCGGGAAATTGGACTATGTAGGTTCCCTAGCAGGCACTTGGACTATCTAGGTTGCCTAAAGGGCACTTGGACTATGTAGGTTAACTAGCGGACAATTGTACGATCTAGGTTAACTAGCCGGTACTTGGACTATCTAGGTTAACTAGCGGTCCCTTGGACTATGTAGGTTAACTAGCGGACACTTGCACTATGTAGGTTTCCTAGCGGGCACTTGGACTATCTAGGTTAACCAGCGGTCACTTGGATTATGTAGGTTACCTAGCGGGCACTTGGACTATGTAGGTTAACTAGCAGGCCCTTGGACTATCTAGGTTACCTAGGAGGCACTTGGACTATGTAGGTTAACTAGCAGGCACTTGCACTCTCTAGGTTACCTAGCGGGCACTTGGACTATGTAACTTCCCTAGCGGGCACTTGGACTATTTATGTTAACTAGCGGGCCCTTGGACTATCTAGGTTACCTTGATAGCACTTGGACTCTCTCAGTTCCCTATCGGGCACTTGGACTATCTAGGTTAACGAACAGGCACTTGGACTAAGTAGGATCCCTATGGGACATTTGTACTACTTAGGTTAACAAGCGGGCACTTGGACTATCTATCTTTACTAGCGGGCACTTGGACTATCTAGGTTAACTAGCGGGCACTTGGACTATGTAGGTTCCCTAGTGGGCATTTGGACTATATAGGTTATCTAACGAGCACTTGGACTATGTAGGTTACCTAACGGGCACTTGGAATATCTAGGTTAACTAGCGGGCACTTGGATTATCTAGCTTAACTAACAGGCACTTGGACTATGTATGTTTCAGAGCGGGTAATTGGACTATGTAGGTTCCCTAGCGGGCACTTGGACTATCTAGGTTCCCTAATGGGCACTTGACTATGTAGGTTAAGTAGCGGACAATTGGACGATCTAGGTTAACTAGCGGGTACTTGGACTATCTAGGTTAACTAGCGGGCACTTGGACTGTGTATGTTAACTAGTGGACACTTGCACTATGTAGGTTACCTAGCAGGCACTTGGACTATGTAGGTTAACTAGCAGGCCCTTGGACTATCTAGGTTACCTAGCAGGCACTTGGACTATGTAGGTTAGCTAGCAGGCACTTGCACTCTCTAGGTTACCTAGCGGGCACGTGGACTATGTACCTTCCCTAGTGGGCACTTGGACTATCTATGTTAACTAGCGGGCACTTGGACTATGTAGGTTACCTAGCGGACACTTTCACTATGTAGGTTACCTAGCGGGCACTTGGACTATGTAGGTTAACTAGAGGACACTTGGATGATCTAGGTTAACAAGTGGGCCCTTGGACTATGTAGGTTAACTAGCCTGCACTTGGACGATCTAGGTTAACTAGCGGGTACTTGGACGATCTAGGTTAACCAGCGGGCACTTGGACTATCAAAGTTAACAAGTGAGCCCTTGGACTATGTAGGTTAACTAGCGGGCCCTTGGACTATCTAGGTTACCTAGATAGCACTTGGAATATCTAGGTTCCCTAGCGGGCACTTGGACTATCTAGGTTAACGAACGGGCACTTGGACTAAGTAGGATCCCTATGGGACATTTGTACTACTTAGGTTAACTAGCGGGTACTTTGACTATCTAGGTTAACAAGCGGGCACTTGGACTATCTAGGTCAACCGCGGGCCCTTGTACTATGTACGTTACTAGCGGGCTTTTGGACTATCTAGGTTAACTAGCGGACCTTGGACTATGTAGGTTAACTAGCGGGCCCTTGGACTATGTAGGTTAACTAGCGGGTACTTGGACTATCTAGGTTTCCTAGCAGGCACTTGGACTATGTACATACCCTAGCGCGCACTTGGACTATATAGGTTACCTAGCGGGCACTTGGACTACGTACGTCCCCTAGTGGGCACTTGGACTATCTAGGTTAACTAACGGGCAATGGGACTATCTAGGTTAACTAGCGTGCAGTTGGACTATCTAGGTTACCTAGCAGGCACTTGGATTATGAAGGATCCCTAGCGGGCACTTGGACTATCTAGGTTACTTAGCGGGCACTTGCACTATGTAGGTTAACTAGCGGACACTTGCACGATCTAGGTTAACTAGCGGGCCCTTGCATTATGTAGGTTAACTAGCGGGCACATGGACTATGTAGCTTACCTAGGGGGCACATGGACTATCTAGGTTACCTGGCGGGCACTTGGACTATGTAGGTTAATTAGAAGGCACTTGGACTATCAAGGTTACTTAGCGGACCCTTGGACTATGTAGGTTACCAGTGGGCGCTTGGACTATCTAGGTTAACGAACGTGCACTTGCACTATGTATGTAACCTAGCAGGCACTTGGACTGTCTAGATTACCTAGCGGGCACTTGGACTATCTAGGTTAACTAGCGGGTACTTGGACTATCTAGGTTTCCTAGCAGGCACTTGGACTATGTACAAACCCTAGCGTGCACTAGGACTATCTAGGTTACCCAGCGGGCACTTGGACTACGTACGTCCCCTAGTGGGCACTTGGACTATCTAGGTTAACTAACGGGCAATAGGACTATCTAGGTTAACTAGCGGGCAGTTGGATTATCTAGGTTACCTAGCAGGCACTTGGATTATGAAGAATCCCTAGCGGGCACTTGGACTATCTAGGTTACTTAGCGGGCACTTGGACTATGTAGGTTAACTAGCGGACACTTGCACGATCTAGGTTAACTAGCGGGCCCTTGCACTGTGTAGGTTAACTAGCGGGCCCATGGATTATGTAGGTTTACTAGGGGGCACTAGGACTATCTAGGTTAACTAGCGGTCACTTGGACTATGTAGTTTCCCTAGCGGACATTTGGACTATTTAGGTTACCTAGCGGGCACTTGGACTATGTAGGTTACCTAGCAGGCACTTTGACTATCTAGGTTAACTAACGGGCACTTGGACTATGTAGGTTGCCTAGCGGGCACTTGGACTATGTAGGATCCCTAGCGGGCACTTGGACTATGTAGTTTAACTTGCGGATACTTGGACTGTCTATGTTACCTAGCGGGCAATTGGATTATCTAGGTTAACGAAAGGGCACTTGGACTATGTAGGTTACCTATCCGCCACTTGGACTATCTAGGTTAGCTAACAGGCACTTGTACTATCTAGGTACACTAGCGAGCACTTGGACTATCTAGGTTACCTAGCTGGCACTTGGTCTTTGTAGGTCAACTAGCGGGCCCTCGGACTATCTAGGTTAGCTAACGGTCACTTGGACTATGTATGTACCAGAGCGGGCACTTGGATTATGTAGGTTCCCTAGCGGGCACTTTAACTATCTAGGTTTCCTTGAGGGCATTTGGACTATGTAGGTTACCTAGCGGACACTTGGACGATCTAGGTTAACTAGCGGGCACTTTGACTATGTAGGTTACCTAGCGGGCACTTGGACTACGTAGGTTAAGTTGCGGGCACTTGGACAATATATGTTACCTAGCGGGCACTTGGACTATGTACGCTCCCTAACGGGCACTTGGAGTATGTAGGTTCCCTAGCGGGCACTTGGACTATGTAGGTTCCTCAGCGGGCACTTGGAAGATGTAGGTTCCCTATCGGGCACTTGGACCATGTAGGTTAACTAGCGGGCCCTTGTACTATCTAGGTTACCTAGCGGGCACTTGGATGATGCAGGTTCCCTAGCCAGCACTAAGACTATTGGTTCCCTAACGGGCACTTGATCCATGTAGGTTCCGTAGCGGGCACTTGGACTATGTAGGGTCCCTACCGGGCACTTGGACTATATAGGTTTCTATCGGGCACTTGGACAATGTAGGTTAAATAGCGGGCGCATGGACTATCTAGGTTTCCTAGAGGGCACTTGGTCTATGTACATACCATAGCGGGCACTTGAACTATCTAGGTTACCTAGCAGGCACTTGGACTATGTATGTCCCCTAGAGGGCACTTGGAGTATCTAGGTTAACTAAAGGGCACTAGGACTATCTAGTTTAACTAGCGGGCACTTGGTCTATCTAGGTTACCTAGCGGGCATTTGGACAATATAGGTCAACTAGCGGGCCCTTGGACTATCTAGGTTTGCTAACGGGCACTTGGATTATGTAGGTTAACTAACGGGCACTTGGACTATGTAGGTTGCCTAGCGAGCATTTGGACTATGTAGGTTCCCTAGCGGGCGCTTGGACTATGTAGGTTCCCTAGCGGGTACTTGGACTGTCTAGGTTAACTAGCGGGCAATTGGACTGTCTAGGTTACCTAGTGGGCACTTGGACTATGTAGTTTACCTAGCAGGCACTTGGACTATGTAGGTTAACTAGCGGGCACTTGGACTATCTAGGTTACCTACCGGGCCCTTGGACTATGTACGTTCCCTAGCGGGCACTTGGGCTATCTACGTTACCTAGCGGGCACTTGGACTACGTAGGTTAACGAACGGGCACTTGGACAATGTAGGTAACCTAATGGTCACTTGGACTGTCTAGGTTACCTAGCGGGCACTTGGACTATGAAGGTTAACTAGCGGGCTCTTGGGCTATGTAGGTTAACTAGCAGGCCCTTGGACTATGTAAGTTAACTAGAGGGCACTTGGACGATCCTAGTTAACTAGCGGGCACTTGGACTCTCTAGGTTAACTAGCGGGCACTTGGACTATCTAGGTTAACCAGCGGGTACTTGGACTATGTAAGTTACCTAGCGGACACTTGGAATATCTAGGTTAACTAGCGGGCACTTGCACTATCTAGGTTCACTAGCAGGCCCTTGGACTATCTAGGTTTACTAGCGGGCACTTTTACTATCTAGGTTAACTAGCGGGCACTTGCACTATGTAGGTTACCTAGCGGGCACATGGACTATGTAGGTTACCTTGCGGGCACTGGACTACCTAGGTTACCTAGCCCGCACTTGGACTATGTAGGTTAACCATAAGGCACTTGGACTATCAAGGTTACCTAGCGGGCTCTTGGAATATGTAGGTTACCAGCGGGCACTTGGACGGTCTAGGTTAATGAACATGCACCTGGAATTTGTAGGTAACCTAGCGGGCACTTGGACTGTCTAGGTTACCTAGCGGGCACTTGGACTATCTAGGTTAACGAACGGACACTTGGACTATGTAGGTAACCTAGCGGGCACTTGGACTGTCTAGGTTACCTAGCGGGCACTTGGACTATCTAGGTTAACGAACGGGCACTTGGACTATCTAGGTTAACTAGCGGGCCCTTGATCTATGTAGGTTAACTAGCAGGCCCTTTGACTATGTAAGTTATCTAGAGGGCACTTGGACGATCCTGGTTAATTAGCGGGCACTTGGACTATCTAGGTTAACTAGCGGGCACTTGGACTATCTAGGTTACCTAACGGGCACTTGCACTATGTAGGTTCCCTAGCGGGCACTTGGTGTATGTGAGTTCCCTATCGGGCACTTGGACTATGTAGGTTACTAGCGGGCATTTGGACTATGTAGGTTACCTAACGGGCACTTGGCCTATGTAGGTTCCCTATCGGGCACTTGGACAATGTAGTTGACCTCGCGGGCACTTGGACTATATAGGTTAACAAGCAGGCCTGTGGACCATCTAGGTTTCCTTGCGGGCACTTGGACTATCTAGGTTACTTAGCGGGCACTTGAACTATGTACGTTCCCTACCGGGCACTTGGAGTATGTTGGTTCCCTAGCGGGCACTTGGACTATGTAGGTTCCTCAGCGGGCACTTGGACTATGTAGGTTCCCTATCGTGCACTTGGACTATGTAGGTTAACTAGCGGGCCCTTGGACTATCTAGGTTACCTAGCGGGCACTTGGATGATGCAAGTTCCCTAGCCATCACTAAGACTATTGGTTCCCTAACGGGCACTTGGACTATGTAGGTTCCATAGCGGGCACTTGTACTTTGTACGTTCTTTATCGGGCACTTGGACTATATAGGTTTCTATTGGGCACTTGGACTATGTAAGTTAACTAGCGGGCACGTGGACTATCAAGGTTAACTAGCGGGCACTTGGTCTATGTACATACCCTAGCGGGCTCTAGGACTATGTATGTCCCCTAGAGGGCACTTGGACTATCTGGGTTAACTAAAGGGCACTAGGACTATCTAATTTATCTAGCGGGTACTTGGTCTATGTAGGTCAACTAGCGGGCCCTTGGACTATCTAGGTTAGCTAATGGGCACTTGGTCTGTCTAGGTTAACTAGCGGGCACCTGGACTATGTAGGTTAACTAGCGGGCACTTGGACTGTCTAGGTTACCTAGCGGGCACTTGGACTATATAGGTTCCCTAGAAGGCACTTGGACTATGTAGGTTACCTATCGGGCACTTTGACTATGTAGGTTAACTAGCTGGCACTTGGACTATCCAGGTTACGAGGCGGGCACTTGGACTATCTAGGTTAACGAACGGACACTTGGACTATGTAGGTAACCTAGCGGGCACTTGGACTCTCTAGGTTACATAGCGGGCACTTGGACTATCTAGGTTAACGAACGGGCACTTGGACTATGTATGTTAGCTAACAGGCACTTTGACTATCTAGGTTAACTAACGGGCGCTTGGACTATGTAGGTTCCCTAGCGTGTACCTGGAATGTCTAGGTTGACTAGCA
The DNA here is from genome assembly GCF_050624435.1 of Tenrec ecaudatus. Lineage (NCBI taxonomy): Eukaryota > Metazoa > Chordata > Mammalia > Afrosoricida > Tenrecidae > Tenrec > Tenrec ecaudatus. Next base: position 148,813 of record NW_027459046.1, on the reverse strand, counting down.
GGCACTTGGACTGTCTAGATAACTAGTGGGCACTTGGACTATGTAGTTTACCTAGCAGGCACTTGGACTATGTAGGTTAACTAGCGGGCACTTGGACTATCTAGGTTACCTACCGGGCACTTAGACTATGTACGTTCCCTAGCGGGCACTTGGGCTATCTACATTACCTAGCGGGCCCTTGGACTACGTAGGTTAACGAACGGGCACTTGGACTATGTAGGTAACCTAGTGGTCACTTGGACTGTCTAGGTTACCTAGCGGGCACTTGGACTATGTAAGTTAACTAGCGGGCCCTTGGTCTATGTAGGTTAACTAGCAGGCCCTTTGACTATGTAAGTTAACTAAAGGGCACTTGGACGATCCTGGTTAATTAGCGGGCACTCTGACTATCTAGGTTAACTAGCGGGCACTTGGACTATCTAGGTTACCTAACGGGCACTTGGACTATGTAGGTTCCCTAGCGGGCACTTGGAGTATCTGAGTTCCCTATCGGGCACTTAGACTTTGTAAGTTACTAGCGGGCATTTGGACTATGTAGGTTACCAAACGGGAACTTGGCCTATGTAGGTTCCCTATCGGTCACTTGGACAATGTAGGTGACCTCGCGGGCACTTGGACTATATAGGATAACAAGCGGGCCTGTGGACCATCTAGGTTAACTAGCGGGCACTTGGACTATCTAGGTTACTTAGCGGGCACTTGAAATATGTACGTTCCCTAACGGGCACTTGGCCTATGTAGGTTCCCTATCGGTCACTTGGACAATGTAGGTGACCTCGCGGGCACTTGGACTATATAGGTTAACAAGCGGGCTTGTGGACCATCTAGGTTACCTAGCGGGCACTTGTACTATCTAGGTTACTTAGCGGGCACTTGAACTATGTACGTTCCCTAACGGGCACTTGGAGTATGTAGGTTCCCTAGCGGGCACTTGGACTATGTAGGTTCCTCAGCGGGCACATGGACTATGTAGGTTCCCTATCGGGCACTTGGACTATGTAGGTTAACTAGCGGGCCCTTGGACTATCTAGGTTACCTAGCGGGCACTTGGATGATGCAAGTTCCCTAGCCAGCACTAAGACTATTGGTTCCCTAACGGGCACTTGGACTATGTAGTTTCCATAGCAGGCACTCGGACTTTGTAGGTTCTTTATCGGGCACTTGGACTACATAGGTTTCTACCGGGCACTTGGACTATGTAGGTTAACTAGCGGGCACGTGGACGATCAAGGTTACCTAGCGGGCACTTGGTCTATGTACATACCCTAGCGGGCACTAAGACTATGTATGTCCCCTAGAGGGCACTTGGAGTATCTGGGTTAACTAAAGGGCACTAGGACTATCTAGTTTAACTAGCGGGTACTTGGTCTATGTAGGTCAACTAGCGGGCCCTTGGACTATCTAGGTTAGCTAAGGGGCAATTGGACTGTCTAGGTAACCTAGCGGGCACTTGGATTATCTAGGTTAACAAACGGGCACTTGGACTCTGTAGGTTACCTAGCGGGCACTTGGGCTATGTAGGTTAACTAGAAGGCACTTGGACTATCAAGGTTACCTAGCGGGTTCTTGGACTATGTAGTTTACCAGCGGGCACTTGGACTATCTAGGTTAACGAACGTGCACTTGGACTATGTAGGTAACCTAGCGGGCACTTGGACTGTCTAGGTAACCTAGCGGGCAGTACGACTATCTAGGTTAACGAACGAGCACTTGGACTATGTAGGTTAACTAGCGGACACTTTGACTATCTAGGTTAGCTAACGGGCAATTGGACTATCAAGGTTACCTAACGGGCACTTGGACTATGTAGGTTACCTAGCAGGCACTTGGACTATCTTGGTTACCTAGCAGGCACTTTGACTATTTAGGTTAACTAGCGGCCACTTTGACTATCTTGGTTACCTCGCGGGCACTTGGACTATGTAGGTTAATTAGCGGACACTTGGACAAACTAGGTTAACGAGCGGGCCCTTGCACTATGTAGGTTACCTAGCGGGCACTTGGACTATGGAGGTCAACTAGCGGGCCCTTGGACTATCTAGGTTAGCTAGCGGGCACTTGGACTATATAGTTTACCTAGTAGGCACTTGGACTATATAGTTTACCTAGTAGGCACTTGGACTATGTAGGTTACCTAGTGGGCACTTGGACTATCTAGGTTAACGAACGGGCACTTGGAATATTCAGGTAACCTAGCGGGCACTTGGACTGTCTAGGTTGCCTAGCGGGCACTTGGACTTCTAGGTTAACGAACGGGCACTTGGACTATGTAGGTTGCTTACCGAGCACTGGGACTATCTAGGTTACGTAACGGGCACCTTGCGTATCTAGGTTACCTAGCGGGAACTTGGACAATGTAAGTTACCTAGCAGGCACTTGGACTATCTAGGTTACATAACGGACACTTTGACTATCTAAGTTACATAGCGGGCACTTGGACTATGTAGGTTAACTAGCGAGCACTTGGACTCTAGCTTACCTAGCGGGCACTTGGATTATCTAGGTTACCTAGCGGGCACTTGGACTATCTAGGTTAACGAACGGGCAATTGGACTATATAGTTTACCTAGCGGGCACTTGGACTATGTAGGATCCCTATCGGACATTTGGACTACTTAGGTTACCTAGCGGGCACGTGGACTATGTAGGATCCCTATCGGACATTTGGACTACTTAGGTTACCTAGCGGGCACTTGGACTATCTAGGTTAACTAGCAAGCTCTTGCATTATCTAGGTCAACTAGCGGGCCCTTGTACTATGTAGGTTAACTAGTGAGCACTTGGACTATCTAGGTTAACTAGCTGACCTTGGACTACGTAGGTTAACTAGCGGGCCCTTGGACTATGTAGGTTAACTAGCGGGCACTTGGACAATATAGGTTAACTAGCGGGCACTTGGATTATCTAGGTTACCTAATGGGTACTTGGACTATGTAGGTTCCCCAGCGGGCACTTGGATTATGTGAGTTCCCTATCTGGCACTTGGACTATGTAGGTTACTAGCAGGCATTTGGACTATGTAGGTTACCTAACGGTCACTTGGACTATGTAGGTTCCGTATCGGGCACTTGGACAATGTTGGTTAACTAGCGGGCACTGGGACTATGTAGGTTACCTAGCGGGCACTTCTACTATCTAGGTTAGGTAACGGGCACTTGGACTATCTAGGTTCCCTAGTGGGAACTTGGGCAATGTAGGTTACCTTGCGGCCACTTTGACTATTTGGTTACCTAGTGGGCACTTGGACTATGTAGGTTAATAAGCGGACACTTGGACGAACTAGGATAACGAGCGGGCCCTTGCACTATGTAGGTTACCTAGCGGGCACTTGGACTATAGGTCAACTAGCGGGCCCTTGGACTATCTAGGTTAGCTAACGGGCACTTGGACTATCTAGGTTACCTAGCGGGCACTTGGACTATATAGTTTACCTAGTAGGCACTTGGACTATGTAGGTTACCTAGTGGGCACTTGGACTATCTAGGTTAACGAACGGGCACTTGGAATATTCAGGTAACCCAGCGGGCACTTGGACTGTCTAGGTTACCTAGCGGGCACTTGGACTATGTAGGTTAACTAGCAGGCCCTTGGACTATCTAGGTTACCTAGCAGGAACTTGGACTATGTAGGTTAACTAGCGGGCACTTGCATTCTCTAGGTTACCTAGCGGGAACTTAGACTATGTACCTTCCCTAGCGGGCACTTGGACTATCTATGTTAACTAGCGGGCACTTCGACTATGTAGGTTACCTAGCGGGCACTTGGACTATCTAGGTTCCTATAGGGCACTTGGACTATGTATGTTAACTAGCGGACAATTGGACGATTTAGGTTAACTAGAGGTCCCTTGGACTACGTAGGTTACATGGCGGGCACTTGGACTATCTAGGTTAAATAGCGGGTACTTGGACTATGTAGTTTAACTAACGGACACTTGCACTATGTAGGTTACCTAGCGGGCTCTTGGACTATGTAGGAAAACTAGCAGGCCCTTGGACTATCTAGGTTACCTAGCGGGCACTTGGACTATGTACCTCCCCTAGCGGGCACTTGGACTATCTATGTTAACTAGCGGGCACTTGGACTATGTAGGTTACCTAGCGGACACTTGCACTATGTAGGTTACCTAGCGGGAACATGGACTATGTAGGTTAACTAGCGGGCACTTGCACTCTCTAGGTTACCTAGCGGGCACTTGGACTATGTACCTTCCCAGCGGGCACTTGGACTATCTAAGTTAACTAGCGGGCACTTGGACTATGTAGGTTACCTAGCGGGCACTTGTACTATCTAGGTTCCCTATAGAGCACATGAACTATGTATGTTAACTAGCGGAAAATTGGACGATCTAGGTTAACTAGCGGTCCCTTGGACTACGTAGGTTACCTAGCGGGCACTTGGACTATCTAGGTTAACTAGCGGACACTTGGACTATGTAGTTTAACTAACGGACACTTGCACTATGTAGGTTACCTAGCGGGCACTTGGACTATGTAGGATAACTAGCAGGCCCTTGGACTATCTAGGTTACCTAGCAGGCACTTGGACTATGTAGGTTAACTAGCGGGCACTTGCACTCTCTAGGTTACCTAGCGGGCACTTGGACTATATACCTCCCCTAGCGGGCACTTGGACTATCTATGTTAACTAGCGGGCACTTGGACTATGTAGGTTACCTAGCGGACACTTGCACTATGTAGGTTACCTAGCGGGCCCTTGGACTATGTAGGTTAACTAGAGGACACTTGGACGATCTAGGTTAACAAGTAGGCCCTTGGACTATGTAGGTTAACTAGCCGGCACTTGGACGATCTAGGTTAACCAGCGGGCACTTGGACTATCAAAGTTAACAAGCGAGCCCTTGGACTATGTAGGTTAACTAGCGGGCCCTTGGACTATCTAGGTTACCTAGATAGCACTTGGACTATATAGGTTCCCTAGCGGGCACTTGGACTATCTAGGTTAACGAACGGGCACTTGGACTAGGCAGGTAACCTAGCCGGCACTTGGACTGTCTAGGTTACATAGCGGGCACTTAGACTTCTAGGTTAACGAATGGGCACTTGGACTATGTAGGTTGCCTAGCGAGCACTTGGACTATCTAGGTTAGGTAATGGGCACTTGGACTATCTAGGTTACCTAGCGGGAACTTGGACAATGTAGGTTACCTAGTGGGCACTTGGACTATCTAGGTTACCTAACGGGCACTTTGACTATCGAGGTTACCTAACCGGCACTTTGACTACCTATGTTAACTAACGGCCACTTGGGCTATGCAGGTTACCTAGCGGGCACTTGGACTTCTAGGTTAACGAACGGGCACTTGGACTATGTAGGTTGCCTAGCAGGCACTTGGACGATCTAGGATAGGTAACGGGCACTTGTACTATGTAGGTTACCTAGCAGGAACTTGGATTATGTAGGTTACATAGCGAGCACTAGGACTATCTAGGTTACCTAACGGGCACTTGGACTATCTAGGTTAGCTAACAGGAACTTGGACAATCTAAGTTACCTAGCGGGCACTAGGACCCTGTAGGTTACCTAGCGGGCACTTGGACAATCTAGGTTAACTAGCGGGTTCTTGGACTATGAAGGTTAAGTAGCGGGCACTTGGACTATCTAGATTAACTAGCGGGCACTTGGATTATCTAGGCTCCCTAACGGGCACTTGAACTATGTAGGTTCCCTAGCGGGCACTTGGACTATCTAGGCTCCCTAACGGGCACTTGAACTATGTAGGTTCCCTATCGGACACTTGGACTATGTAGGTTACCAGCGGGCACTTGGTCTATGTACATACCCTAGCGGGCACTTGGACTATCTAGGTTACTTAGCGGGCACTTGGACTATGTACGTCCCCTAGTGGGCACTTGGACTATCTACGTCACCTAGCGGGTACTTGGATTATCTAGGTTAACTAGCTAGCACTTGGACTATCTAGGTTAACTAACGGGCACTTGGTCTATGTAAGTTCCCTAGCGGGCACTTGGACTATGTAGGTTCCCTAGCGTGCACTTGGATTATGTGAGTTCCCTATCGGGCACTTGGACTATGTAGGTTACTAGCGGGCATTTGGACTATGTAGGTTACCTAACGGGCACTTGGACTATGTACGTTCCGTATCGGGCATTTGGACAATGTTGGTTAACTAGCAGGCACTGAGACTATGTAGGTTACCTAGCGGGCACTTGGACTATCTAGGTTAGGTAACGGGCACTTGGACTATCTAGGTTCCCTAGTGGGAACTTGGACTATGTAGGTTACCTAGCGGCCACTTTGACTATCTTGGTTACCTCGCGGGCACTTGGACTATGTAGGTTAATTAGCGGACACTTGGACAAACTAGGTTAACGAGCGGGCCCTTGCACTATGTAGGTTACCTAGCGGGCACTTGGACTATGGAGGTCAACTAGCGGGCCCTTGGACTATCTAGGTTAGCTAGCGGGCACTTGGACTATATAGTTTACCTAGTAGGCACTTGGACTATATAGTTTACCTAGTAGGCACTTGGACTATGTAGGTTACCTAGTGGGCACTTGGACTATCTAGGTTAACGAACGGGCACTTGGAATATTCAGGTAACCTAGCGGGCACTTGGACTGTCTAGGTTGCCTAGCGGGCACTTGGACTTCTAGGTTAACGAACGGGCACTTGGACTATGTAGGTTGCTTACCGAGCACTGGGACTATCTAGGTTACGTAACGGGCACCTTGCGTATCTAGGTTACCTAGCGGGAACTTGGACAATGTAAGTTACCTAGCAGGCACTTGGACTATCTAGGTTACATAACGGACACTTTGACTATCTAGGTTACATAGCGGGCACTTGGACTATGTAGGTTAACTAGCGAGCACTTGGACTCTAGCTTACCTAGCGGGCACTTGGATTATCTAGGTTACCTAGCGGGCACTTGGACTATCTAGGTTAACGAACGGGCAATTGGACTATATAGTTTACCTAGCGGGCACTTGGACTATGTAGGATCCCTATCGGACATTTGGACTACTTAGGTTACCTAGCGGGCACGTGGACTATGTAGGATCCCTATCGGACATTTGGACTACTTAGGTTACCTAGCGGGCACTTGGACTATCTAGGTTAACTAGCAAGCTCTTGCATTATCTAGGTCAACTAGCGGGCCCTTGTACTATGTAGGTTAACTAGTGAGCACTTGGACTATCTAGGTTAACTAGCTGACCTTGGACTACGTAGGTTAACTAGCGGGCCCTTGGACTATGTAGGTTACCTAGCGGGCACTTGGACTATATAGGTTAACTAGAGGGCACTTGGACTATCTAGGTTAACTAGCGTGCACTTGGACTATCTAGGTTAACTAGCGGGCACTTGGATGATCAATGTTAACTAGCGGGCACTTGGACTATCTAGGTTAACTAGCAGGCCCTTGGACTATCTAGGTTTACTAGCGGGCACTTGAACTATCTAGGTTAACTAGCGGGCACTTGGACTATGTAGGTTAACTACCAGGCCCTTGGACTATCTAGGTTTACTAGCGGGCACTTATACTCTCTAGGTTACCTAGCGGACACTTGGACTATGTACCTTCCCTAGCGGGCACTTGGACTATCTAGGTTACCTAGCAGGCACTTGGATTATGAAGGATCCCTAGCTGGCAATTGGACTATCTAGGTTACCTAGCTGGCACTTGGACTATGTAGGTTAACTAGCGGACACTTGCACGATCTAGGTTAACTAGCGGGCCCTTGCACTATGTAGGTTAAATAGCGGGCCCATGGATTATGTAGGTTTACTAGGGGGCACTTGGACTATCTAGGTTAACTAGCGGGCACTTGGACGATGTAGTTTTCCTAGCGGGCATTTGGACAATTTTGGTTACCTAGCGGGCACTTGGACTATCTAGGATACCTAGCAGGCACTTTGACTATCTACGTTAACTAACGGGCACTTGGACTATGTAGGGTAACTAGCGGGCACTTGGACTGTCTAGGTTACCTAACGGGCACTTGGATTATCTAGGTTAACGAACGTGCACTTGGACTATGTAGGTTACCTAGCCGCCACTTGGACTATCTAGGTTAGCTAAAAGGCACTTGGACTATCTAGGTTCCCTAGCGGGCACTTGTACTATCTAGGTTACCTAGCTGGCACTTTGACTATGTAGGTCAACTTGCGGGCCCTTGGACTATCTAGGTTAGCTAACGGGCACTTGGACTATGTATGTTCCAGAGAGGGCACTTGGATTATGTAGGTTGCCTAGCGGACATATAGACTATGTAGGTTTCCTTGTGGGCATTTGGACTATGTAGGTTACTTAGCGGGCACTTGGACTATGTAGGTTCCCTAGCGGTCACGTGGACTATGTAGGCTCCCTAGATGGCACTTGGACTATGTAGGTTAACTAGCGGGCACTTGGACTATCCCGGTTACCAAGCGGGCACTTGGACTATGTAGGTTACCCAATGGGCACTTGGACTATCTAGGTTAACGAACGGACACTTGGACTATGTAGGTTAGCTATCAGGCACTTGGACTATCTAGGTTACCTAGCAGACACTTGGACGATTTAGGTTAACTAGCGGGCACTTGGACTATCTAGGTTAACTAGCAGGCCCTTGGACTATCTAGGTTTACTAGCGGGCACTTGGACTATCTAGGTTAACTAACGGGCACTTGGACAATGTAAGTTAACGAATGGGCACTTGGACTATGTAGGTTAACTAGCGGACACTTGGACTATCTTGGTTAGCTAACGGGCAATTGGACTATCAAGGTTACCTAACGGGCACTTGGACTATGTAGGTTACCTAGCGGGCACTTGGACTATCTAGGTTACCTAGCAGGCACTTTGACAATCTAGGTTAACTAATGGGAACTTGGACTATGTAGGTTGCCTAGCGAGCACTTGGACTATGTAGGTTCCCTAGCGGGAGCTTGGATTATATAGGTTCCTTAGCAGGTACTTGGACTGTCTAGGTTAACTTGCGGGCAATTCGACTGTCTAGATTACCTAGTGTGCACTTGGACTTAGTAGTTTACCTAGCAGGCACTTGGACTCTCTAGGTTACCTAGCGGGCAATTGGACTATGTACTTTCCCTAGTGGGCACTTGGGCTATCTACGTTACCTAGCGGACACTTGGACTATGTAGGTTAACGAACGGGCACTTGGACTATGTAGGTAACCTAGTGGTCACTTGGACTGTCTAGATTACCTAGCGGGCACTTCGTCTATGTAGGTTAACTAGCGGGCACTTGGACTATCTAGGTAAACTAGCGGGCACTTGGACTATCTAGGTTAACTAGCGGGCCGTTGGACTATGTAGGTTCCCTAGCGGTCATTTGGACTATATAGGTTACCTAGCGGGCACTTGGATTATGTAGGTTACCTAGCGGGCACTTGGACTATGTAGGTTAACTAGCGGGCACTTGGATTATCTAGGTTAACTAACAGGCACTTGGACTATGTATGTTCCAGAGCGGACAATTGGACTATGTAGGTTCCCTAGCGGGCACTTGGACTATCTAGGTTCCCTAAAGGGCACTTGGACTATGTAGGTTAACTAGCGGACAATTGGATGATCTAGGTTAACTAGCAGGTACTTAGACTATCTAGATTGACTAGGGGTCCCTTGGACTACGTAGGTTAACTAGCGGACACTTGCACTATGTAGGTTACCTAGCGGGCACTTAGACTATGTAGTTTAACTAACGGACACTTGCACTATGTAGGTTACCTAGCGGGCTCTTGGACTATGTAGGAAAACTAGCAGGCCCTTGGACTATCTAGGTTACCTAGCGGGCACTTGGACTATGTACCTCCCCTAGCGGGTACTTGGACTATCTAGGTTAACTAGCGTGCACTTGGACTATGTAGGTTAACTAGCGGACACTTGCACTATGTAGGTTACCTCGCGGGCACTTGGACTGTGTAGGTTAACTAGCAGGCCCTTGGACTATCTAGATTACCTAGCAGGCACTTGGACTATGTAGGTTAACTAGCGGGCACTTGCACTCTCTAGGTTACCTAGCGGGCACTTGGACTATGTACCTCCCCTAGCGGGCACTTGGACTATCTATGTTAACTAGCGGGCACTTGGACTATGTAGGTTACCTAGCGGACACTTGCACTATGTAGGTTACCTAGCGGGCACTTGGACTACGTAGGTTAACTAGAGGACACTCGGACGATCTAGGTTAACAAGTAGGCCCTTGGACTATGTAGGTTAACTAGCCGGCACTTGGACGATCTAGGTTAACTAGCGGGCACTTGGACGATCTAGGTTAACCAGCGGGCACTTGGACTATCAAAGTTAACAAGCGAGCCTTTGGACTATGTAGGTTAACTAGCGGGCCCTTGGACTATCTAGGTTACCTAGATAGCACTTGGACTATATAGGTACCCTAGCGGGCACTTGGACTATCTAGGTTATCGAACGGGCACTTGGACTAGGCAGGTAACCTAGCCGGCACTTGGACTGTCTAGGTTACATAGCGGGCACTTAGACTTCTAGGTTAACGAATGGCCACTTGGACTATGTAGGTTGCCTAGCGAGCACTTAGACTATTTAGGTTAGGTAACGGGCACTTGGACTATCTAGGTTACCTAGCGGGAACTTGGACAATGTAGGTTACCTAGTGGGCACTTGGACTATCTAGGTTACCTAACGGGCACTTTGACTATCTTGGTTACCTAACCGGCACTTTGACTATCTAGGTTACCTAACGGCCACTTGGACTATGCAGGTTACCTAGCGGGCACTTGGACTTCTAGGTTAATGAACGGGCACTTGGATTATGTAGGTTGCCTAGCGGGCACTTGGACGATCTAGGATAGGTAACGGGCACTTGTACTATCTAGGTTACCTAGCAGGAACTTGGATTATGTAGGTTACATAGCGAGCACTAGGACTATCTAGGTTACCTAACGGGCACTTGGACTATCTAGGTTAGCTAACAGGAACTTGGACTATCTAGGTTACCTAGCGGGCACTAGGACCCTGTAGGTTACCTAGCGGGCACTTGGACAATCTAGGTTAACTAGCGGGTTGTTGGACTATGAAGGTTAAGTAGCGGGCACTTGGACTATCTAGGTTAACTGGCGGGTACTTGGATTATCTAGGCTACCTAAGGGGCACTTGAACTATGTAGGTTCCCTAGCGGGCACTTGGACTATCTAGGCTCCCTAACGGGCACTTGAACTATGTAGGTTCCCTATCGGGCACTTGGACTATGTAGGTTACCAGCGGGCACTTGGTCTATGTACATACCCTAGCGGGCACTTGGACTATCTAGGTTACTTAGCGGGCACTTGGACTATGTACGTCCCCTAGTGGGCACTTGGACTATCTACGTTACCTAGCGGGTACTTGGATTATCTAGGTTAACTAGCTAGCACTTGGACTATCTAGGTTAACTAACGGGCACTTGGACTATGTAAGTTCCCTAGCGGGCACTTGGACTATGTGGGTTCCCTAGCGGGCATTTGGACTATCTAGGTTACCTAACGGGTACTTGGACTATGTAGGTTCCCTAGCAGGCACTTGGATTATGTAAGTTCCCTATCAGGCACTTGGACTATGTAGGTTACTAGCGGGCATTTGGACTATGTAGGTTACCTAACGGGCACTTGGACTATGTAGGTTCAGTATCGGACTATCGGCACTTGGACTATGTGGGTTCCCTAGCGGGCATTTGGACTATCTAGGTTACCTAACGGGCACTTGGACAATGTTGGTTAACTAGCGGGCACTGGGACTATGTAGGTTACCTAGCAGCCACTTTGACTATCTTGGTTACCTAGCAGGCACTTGGACTATGTAGGTTACCTAGCGGGCACTTGGACTATCTAGATTAGGTAACGGGCACTTGGACTATCTAGGATCCCTAGTGGGAACTTGGACTATGTAGGTTACCTAGCGGCCACTTTGACTATCTTGGTTACCTAGCGGACACTTGGACTATGTAGGTTAATTAGCGGACACTTCGACGAACTAGGTTAACGAGCGGGCCCTTGCACTATGTAGGTTACCTAGCGGGCACTTGGACTATGTAGGTTACCTAGTGGGCACTTGGACTATCTAGGTTAATGAACGGGCACTTGGAATATTCAGGTAACCTAGCGGGCACTTGGACTGTCTAGGTTGCCTAGCGGGCACTTGGACTTCTAGGTTAACGAACGGGCACTTGGACTATGTAGGTTGCTTACCGAGCACTGGGACGATCTAGGTTAGGTAACGGGCACTTTGAGTATCTAGGTTACCTAGCGGGAACTTGGACAATGTAAGTTACCTAGCAGGCACTTGGACTATCTAAGTTACCTAACGGACACTTTGACTATCTAGGTTACATAGCGGGCACTTGGACTCTGTAGGTCAACTAGCGGCCTCTTGGACTATCTAGGTTAGCTAACTGGCACTTGGACTATGTAGGTTAACTAGCGGACACTTGCACGATCTAGGTTAACTAGCGGGCTCTTGGACTATGTAGGTTAACTAGCGGGCCCATTGACTATGTTGTTTAACTAGCGGGCACTTGGACGATCTAGGTTAACTAGCGGGCACTTGGACGATATAAGTTAACTAGCGTGCACTTGGATTATCTAGGTTACCTAACGGGTACTTGGACTATGTAGGTTCCCTAGCGGGCACTTGGATTATGTGAGTTCCCTATCGGGCAATTGGACTATGTAGGTTACTTGCGGGCATTTGGACTATGTAGGTTACCTAACGGGCACTTTGAGTATCTAGGTTACCTAGCGGGAACTTGGACAATGTAAGTTACCTAGCAGGCACTTGGACTATCTAGGTTACCTAACGGACACTTTGACTATCTAGGTTACATAGCGGGCACTTGGACTATGTAGGTTAACTAGCGAGCACTTGGACTCTAGGTTACCTAGCAGGAACATGGATTATCTAGGTTACCTAGCGGGCACTTGGACTATCTAAGTTAACGAACGGGCATTTGGACTATATAGTTTACCTAGCGGGCACTTGGACTATGTAGGATCCCTATCGGACATTTGGACTACTTAGGTTACCTAGCGGGCACTTGGACTATCTAGGTTAACTAGCAGGCACTTGGACTATCTAGGTCAACTAGCGGGCCCTTGTACTATATAGGTTAACTAGCGAGCACTTGGACTATCTAGGTTAACTAGCTGACCTTGGACTACGTAGGTTAACTAGCGGGCCCTTGGACTATGTAGGTTAACTAGCGGGCACTTGGACTATCTAGGTTAACTAGAGGGCACTTGGACTATCTAGGTTAACTAGCGTGCACTTGGACTATCTAGGTTAACTAGCGGGCACTTGGATGATCAATGTTAACTAGCGGGCACTTGGACTATCTAGGTTAGCTAACGGGCACTTGAACTAAGTATGTCCCCTGGTGGGCACTTGGACACTCTAGGTTAACTAACGGGCACTAGGAGTATCTAGGTTAACGAGCGAGCACTTGGACTATCTAGGTTATCTAGCTGGCACTTGGACTATGAAGGTTCCGTAGCGGGCACTTGGATTATCTAGGTTACCTAGCGGGCACTTGGACTATGTAGGCCAACTAGCGGCCCCTTGGACTATCTAGGTTAGCTAACTGGCACTTGGACTATGTAGGTTAACTAGCGGACACTTGCACGATCGAGGTTAACTAGCGGGCTCTTGCACTATGTAGGTTAACTACCGGGCCCATTGACTATATTGTTTAACTAGCGGGCACTTGGACGATCTAGGTTAACTAGCGGGCACTTGGACGATCTAGGTTAACCAGCGGGCACTTGGACTATCAAAGTTAACAAGCGAGCCCTTGGACTATGTAGGTTAACTAGCGGGCCCTTGGACTATCTAGGTTACCTAGATAGCACTTGGACTATATAGGTTCCCTAGCGGGCACTTGGACTATCTAGGTTAACGAACGGGCACTTGGACTAGGCAGGTAACCTAGCCGGCACTTGGACTGTCTAGGTTACATAGCGGGCACTTAGACTTCTAGGTTAACGAATGGGCACTTGGACTATGTAGGTTGCCTAGCGAGCACTTGGACTATCTAGGTTAGGTAATGGGCACTTGGACTATCTAGGTTACCTAGCGGGAACTTGGACAATGTAGGTTACCTAGTGGGCACTTGGACTATCTAGGTTACCTAACGGGCACTTTGACTATCGAGGTTACCTAACCGGCACTTTGACTACCTATGTTAACTAACGGCCACTTGGGCTATGCAGGTTACCTAGCGGGCACTTGGACTTCTAGGTTAACGAACGGGCACTTGGACTATGTAGGTTGCCTAGCAGGCACTTGGACGATCTAGGATAGGTAACGGGCACTTGTACTATGTAGGTTACCTAGCAGGAACTTGGATTATGTAGGTTACATAGCGAGCACTAGGACTATCTAGGTTACCTAACGGGCACTTGGACTATCTAGGTTAGCTAACAGGAACTTGGACAATCTAAGTTACCTAGCGGGCACTAGGACCCTGTAGGTTACCTAGCGGGCACTTGGACAATCTAGGTTAACTAGCGGGTTCTTGGACTATGAAGGTTAAGTAGCGGGCACTTGGACTATCTAGATTAACTAGCGGGCACTTGGATTATCTAGGCTCCCTAACGGGCACTTGAACTATGTAGGTTCCCTAGCGGGCACTTGGACTATCTAGGCTCCCTAACGGGCACTTGAACTATGTAGGTTCCCTATCGGACACTTGGACTATGTAGGTTACCAGCGGGCACTTGGTCTATGTACATACCCTAGCGGGCACTTGGACTATCTAGGTTACTTAGCGGGCACTTGGACTATGTACGTCCCCTAGTGGGCACTTGGACTATCTACGTCACCTAGCGGGTACTTGGATTATCTAGGTTAACTAGCTAGCACTTGGACTATCTAGGTTAACTAACGGGCACTTGGTCTATGTAAGTTCCCTAGCGGGCACTTGGACTATGTAGGTTCCCTAGCGTGCACTTGGATTATGTGAGTTCCCTATCGGGCACTTGGACTATGTAGGTTACTAGCGGGCATTTGGACTATGTAGGTTACCTAACGGGCACTTGGACTATGTACGTTCCGTATCGGGCATTTGGACAATGTTGGTTAACTAGCAGGCACTGAGACTATGTAGGTTACCTAGCGGGCACTTGGACTATCTAGGTTAGGTAACGGGCACTTGGACTATCTAGGTTCCCTAGTGGGAACTTGGACTATGTAGGTTACCTAGCGGCCACTTTGACTATCTTGGTTACCTCGCGGGCACTTGGACTATGTAGGTTAATTAGCGGACACTTGGACAAACTAGGTTAACGAGCGGGCCCTTGCACTATGTAGGTTACCTAGCGGGCACTTGGACTATGGAGGTCAACTAGCGGGCCCTTGGACTATCTAGGTTAGCTAGCGGGCACTTGGACTATATAGTTTACCTAGTAGGCACTTGGACTATATAGTTTACCTAGTAGGCACTTGGACTATGTAGGTTACCTAGTGGGCACTTGGACTATCTAGGTTAACGAACGGGCACTTGGAATATTCAGGTAACCTAGCGGGCACTTGGACTGTCTAGGTTGCCTAGCGGGCACTTGGACTTCTAGGTTAACGAACGGGCACTTGGACTATGTAGGTTGCTTACCGAGCACTGGGACTATCTAGGTTACGTAACGGGCACCTTGCGTATCTAGGTTACCTAGCGGGAACTTGGACAATGTAAGTTACCTAGCAGGCACTTGGACTATCTAGGTTACATAACGGACACTTTGACTATCTAGGTTACATAGCGGGCACTTGGACTATGTAGGTTAACTAGCGAGCACTTGGACTCTAGCTTACCTAGCGGGCACTTGGATTATCTAGGTTACCTAGCGGGCACTTGGACTATCTAGGTTAACGAACGGGCAATTGGACTATATAGTTTACCTAGCGGGCACTTGGACTATGTAGGATCCCTATCGGACATTTGGACTACTTAGGTTACCTAGCGGGCACGTGGACTATGTAGGATCCCTATCGGACATTTGGACTACTTAGGTTACCTAGCGGGCACTTGGACTATCTAGGTTAACTAGCAAGCTCTTGCATTATCTAGGTCAACTAGCGGGCCCTTGTACTATGTAGGTTAACTAGTGAGCACTTGGACTATCTAGGTTAACTAGCTGACCTTGGACTACGTAGGTTAACTAGCGGGCCCTTGGACTATGTAGGTTACCTAGCGGGCACTTGGACTATATAGGTTAACTAGAGGGCACTTGGACTATCTAGGTTAACTAGCGTGCACTTGGACTATCTAGGTTAACTAGCGGGCACTTGGATGATCAATGTTAACTAGCGGGCACTTGGACTATCTAGGTTAACTAGCAGGCCCTTGGACTATCTAGGTTTACTAGCGGGCACTTGAACTATCTAGGTTAACTAGCGGGCACTTGGACTATGTAGGTTAACTACCAGGCCCTTGGACTATCTAGGTTTACTAGCGGGCACTTATACTCTCTAGGTTACCTAGCGGACACTTGGACTATGTACCTTCCCTAGCGGGCACTTGGACTATCTAGGTTACCTAGCAGGCACTTGGATTATGAAGGATCCCTAGCTGGCAATTGGACTATCTAGGTTACCTAGCTGGCACTTGGACTATGTAGGTTAACTAGCGGACACTTGCACGATCTAGGTTAACTAGCGGGCCCTTGCACTATGTAGGTTAAATAGCGGGCCCATGGATTATGTAGGTTTACTAGGGGGCACTTGGACTATCTAGGTTAACTAGCGGGCACTTGGACGATGTAGTTTTCCTAGCGGGCATTTGGACAATTTTGGTTACCTAGCGGGCACTTGGACTATCTAGGATACCTAGCAGGCACTTTGACTATCTACGTTAACTAACGGGCACTTGGACTATGTAGGGTAACTAGCGGGCACTTGGACTGTCTAGGTTACCTAACGGGCACTTGGATTATCTAGGTTAACGAACGTGCACTTGGACTATGTAGGTTACCTAGCCGCCACTTGGACTATCTAGGTTAGCTAAAAGGCACTTGGACTATCTAGGTTCCCTAGCGGGCACTTGTACTATCTAGGTTACCTAGCTGGCACTTTGACTATGTAGGTCAACTTGCGGGCCCTTGGACTATCTAGGTTAGCTAACGGGCACTTGGACTATGTATGTTCCAGAGAGGGCACTTGGATTATGTAGGTTGCCTAGCGGACATATAGACTATGTAGGTTTCCTTGTGGGCATTTGGACTATGTAGGTTACTTAGCGGGCACTTGGACTATGTAGGTTCCCTAGCGGTCACGTGGACTATGTAGGCTCCCTAGATGGCACTTGGACTATGTAGGTTAACTAGCGGGCACTTGGACTATCCCGGTTACCAAGCGGGCACTTGGACTATGTAGGTTACCCAATGGGCACTTGGACTATCTAGGTTAACGAACGGACACTTGGACTATGTAGGTTAGCTATCAGGCACTTGGACTATCTAGGTTACCTAGCAGACACTTGGACGATTTAGGTTAACTAGCGGGCACTTGGACTATCTAGGTTAACTAGCAGGCCCTTGGACTATCTAGGTTTACTAGCGGGCACTTGGACTATCTAGGTTAACTAACGGGCACTTGGACAATGTAAGTTAACGAATGGGCACTTGGACTATGTAGGTTAACTAGCGGACACTTGGACTATCTTGGTTAGCTAACGGGCAATTGGACTATCAAGGTTACCTAACGGGCACTTGGACTATGTAGGTTACCTAGCGGGCACTTGGACTATCTAGGTTACCTAGCAGGCACTTTGACAATCTAGGTTAACTAATGGGAACTTGGACTATGTAGGTTGCCTAGCGAGCACTTGGACTATGTAGGTTCCCTAGCGGGAGCTTGGATTATATAGGTTCCTTAGCAGGTACTTGGACTGTCTAGGTTAACTTGCGGGCAATTCGACTGTCTAGATTACCTAGTGTGCACTTGGACTTAGTAGTTTACCTAGCAGGCACTTGGACTATGTAGGTTAACTAGCGGGCACTTGGACTCTCTAGGTTACCTAGCGGGCAATTGGACTATGTACTTTCCCTAGTGGGCACTTGGGCTATCTACGTTACCTAGCGGACACTTGGACTATGTAGGTTAACGAACGGGCACTTGGACTATGTAGGTAACCTAGTGGTCACTTGGACTGTCTAGATTACCTAGCGGGCACTTCGTCTATGTAGGTTAACTAGCGGGCACTTGGACTATCTAGGTAAACTAGCGGGCACTTGGACTATCTAGGTTAACTAGCGGGCCGTTGGACTATGTAGGTTCCCTAGCGGTCATTTGGACTATATAGGTTACCTAGCGGGCACTTGGATTATGTAGGTTACCTAGCGGGCACTTGGACTATGTAGGTTAACTAGCGGGCACTTGGATTATCTAGGTTAACTAACAGGCACTTGGACTATGTATGTTCCAGAGCGGACAATTGGACTATGTAGGTTCCCTAGCGGGCACTTGGACTATCTAGGTTCCCTAAAGGGCACTTGGACTATGTAGGTTAACTAGCGGACAATTGGATGATCTAGGTTAACTAGCGGGTACTTAGACTATCTAGATTGACTAGGGGTCCCTTGGACTACGTAGGTTAACTAGCGGACACTTGCACTATGTAGGTTACCTAGCGGGCACTTAGACTATGTAGTTTAACTAACGGACACTTGCACTATGTAGGTTACCTAGCGGGCTCTTGGACTATGTAGGAAAACTAGCAGGCCCTTGGACTATCTAGGTTACCTAGCGGGCACTTGGACTATGTACCTCCCCTAGCGGGTACTTGGACTATCTAGGTTAACTAGCGTGCACTTGGACTATGTAGGTTAACTAGCGGACACTTGCACTATGTAGGTTACCTCGCGGGCACTTGGACTGTGTAGGTTAACTAGCAGGCCCTTGGACTATCTAGATTACCTAGCAGGCACTTGGACTATGTAGGTTAACTAGCGGGCACTTGCACTCTCTAGGTTACCTAGCGGGCACTTGGACTATGTACCTCCCCTAGCGGGCACTTGGACTATCTATGTTAACTAGCGGGCACTTGGACTATGTAGGTTACCTAGCGGACACTTGCACTATGTAGGTTACCTAGCGGGCACTTGGACTACGTAGGTTAACTAGAGGACACTTGGACGATCTAGGTTAACAAGTAGGCCCTTGGACTATGTAGGTTAACTAGCCGGCACTTGGACGATCTAGGTTAACTAGCGGGCACTTGGACGATCTAGGTTAACCAGCGGGCACTTGGACTATCAAAGTTAACAAGCGAGCCCTTGGACTATGTAGGTTAACTAGCGGGCCCTTGGACTATCTAGGTTACCTAGATAGCACTTGGACTATATAGGTACCCTAGCGGGCACTTGGACTATCTAGGTTATCGAACGGGCACTTGGACTAGGCAGGTAACCTAGCCGGCACTTGGACTGTCTAGGTTACATAGCGGGCACTTAGACTTCTAGGTTAACGAATGGCCACTTGGACTATGTAGGTTGCCTAGCGAGCACTTAGACTATTTAGGTTAGGTAACGGGCACTTGGACTATCTAGGTTACCTAGCGGGAACTTGGACAATGTAGGTTACCTAGTGGGCACTTGGACTATCTAGGTTACCTAACGGGCACTTTGACTATCTTGGTTACCTAACCGGCACTTTGACTATCTAGGTTACCTAACGGCCACTTGGACTATGCAGGTTACCTAGCGGGCACTTGGACTTCTAGGTTAATGAACGGGCACTTGGATTATGTAGGTTGCCTAGCGGGCACTTGGACGATCTAGGATAGGTAACGGGCACTTGTACTATCTAGGTTACCTAGCAGGAACTTGGATTATGTAGGTTACATAGCGAGCACTAGGACTATCTAGGTTACCTAACGGGCACTTGGACTATCTAGGTTAGCTAACAGGAACTTGGACTATCTAGGTTACCTAGCGGGCACTAGGACCCTGTAGGTTACCTAGCGGGCACTTGGACAATCTAGGTTAACTAGCGGGTTGTTGGACTATGAAGGTTAAGTAGCGGGCACTTGGACTATCTAGGTTAACTGGCGGGTACTTGGATTATCTAGGCTACCTAAGGGGCACTTGAACTATGTAGGTTCCCTAGCGGGCACTTGGACTATCTAGGCTCCCTAACGGGCACTTGAACTATGTAGGTTCCCTATCGGGCACTTGGACTATGTAGGTTACCAGCGGGCACTTGGTCTATGTACATACCCTAGCGGGCACTTGGACTATCTAGGTTACTTAGCGGGCACTTGGACTATGTACGTCCCCTAGTGGGCACTTGGACTATCTACGTTACCTAGCGGGTACTTGGATTATCTAGGTTAACTAGCTAGCACTTGGACTATCTAGGTTAACTAACGGGCACTTGGACTATGTAAGTTCCCTAGCGGGCACTTGGACTATGTGGGTTCCCTAGCGGGCATTTGGACTATCTAGGTTACCTAACGGGTACTTGGACTATGTAGGTTCCCTAGCAGGCACTTGGATTATGTAAGTTCCCTATCAGGCACTTGGACTATGTAGGTTACTAGCGGGCATTTGGACTATGTAGGTTACCTAACGGGCACTTGGACTATGTAGGTTCAGTATCGGACTATCGGCACTTGGACTATGTGGGTTCCCTAGCGGGCATTTGGACTATCTAGGTTACCTAACGGGCACTTGGACAATGTTGGTTAACTAGCGGGCACTGGGACTATGTAGGTTACCTAGCAGCCACTTTGACAATCTTGGTTACCTAGCAGGCACTTGGACTATGTAGGTTACCTAGCGGGCACTTGGACTATCTAGATTAGGTAACGGGCACTTGGACTATCTAGGTTCCCTAGTGGGAACTTGGACTATGTAGGTTACCTAGCGGCCACTTTGACTATCTTGGTTACCTAGCGGACACTTGGACTATGTAGGTTAATTAGCGGACACTTCGACGAACTAGGTTAACGAGCGGGCCCTTGCACTATGTAGGTTACCTAGCGGGCACTTGGACTATGTAGGTTACCTAGTGGGCACTTGGACTATCTAGGTTAATGAACGGGCACTTGGAATATTCAGGTAACCTAGCGGGCACTTGGACTGTCTAGGTTGCCTAGCGGGCACTTGGACTTCTAGGTTAACGAACGGGCACTTGGACTATGTAGGTTGCTTACCGAGCACTGGGACGATCTAGGTTAGGTAACGGGCACTTTGAGTATCTAGGTTACCTAGCGGGAACTTGGACAATGTAAGTTACCTAGCAGGCACTTGGACTATCTAAGTTACCTAACGGACACTTTGACTATCTAGGTTACATAGCGGGCACTTGGACTCTGTAGGTCAACTAGCGGCCTCTTGGACTATCTAGGTTAGCTAACTGGCACTTGGACTATGTAGGTTAACTAGCGGACACTTGCACGATCTAGGTTAACTAGCGGGCTCTTGGACTATGTAGGTTAACTAGCGGGCCCATTGACTATGTTGTTTAACTAGCGGGCACTTGGACGATCTAGGTTAACTAGCGGGCACTTGGACGATATAAGTTAACTAGCGTGCACTTGGATTATCTAGGTTACCTAACGGGTACTTGGACTATGTAGGTTCCCTAGCGGGCACTTGGATTATGTGAGTTCCCTATCGGGCAATTGGACTATGTAGGTTACTTGCGGGCATTTGGACTATGTAGGTTACCTAACGGGCACTTTGAGTATCTAGGTTACCTAGCGGGAACTTGGACAATGTAAGTTACCTAGCAGGCACTTGGACTATCTAGGTTACCTAACGGACACTTTGACTATCTAGGTTACATAGCGGGCACTTGGACTATGTAGGTTAACTAGCGAGCACTTGGACTCTAGGTTACCTAGCGGGAACTTGGATTATCTAGGTTACCTAGCGGGCACTTGGACTATCTAAGTTAACGAACGGGCATTTGGACTATATAGTTTACCTAGCGGGCACTTGGACTATGTAGGATCCCTATCGGACATTTGGACTACTTAGGTTACCTAGCGGGCACTTGGACTATCTAGGTTAACTAGCAGGCACTTGGACTATCTAGGTCAACTAGCGGGCCCTTGTACTATATAGGTTAACTAGCGAGCACTTGGACTATCTAGGTTAACTAGCTGACCTTGGACTACGTAGGTTAACTAGCGGGCCCTTGGACTATGTAGGTTAACTAGCGGGCACTTGGACTATCTAGGTTAACTAGAGGGCACTTGGACTATCTAGGTTAACTAGCGTGCACTTGGACTATCTAGGTTAACTAGCGGGCACTTGGATGATCAATGTTAACTAGCGGGCACTTGGACTATCTAGGTTAGCTAACGGGCACTTGAACTAAGTATGTCCCCTGGTGGGCACTTGGACACTCTAGGTTAACTAACGGGCACTAGGAGTATCTAGGTTAACAAGCGGGCACTTGGACTATCTAGGTTATCTAGCTGGCACTTGGACTATGAAGGTTCCGTAGCGGGCACTTGGATTATCTAGGTTACCTAGCGGGCACTTGGACTATGTAGGCCAACTAGCGGCCCCTTGGACTATCTAGGTTAGCTAACTGGCACTTGGACTATGTAGGTTAACTAGCGGACACTTGCACGATCGAGGTTAACTAGCGGGCTCTTGCACTATGTAGGTTAACTAGCGGGCCCATTGACTATATTGTTTAACTAGCGGGCACTTGGACGATCTAGGTTAACTAGCGGGCACTTGGACAATATAGGTTAACTAGCGGGCACTTGGATTATCTAGGTTACCTAACGGGTACTTGGACTATGTAGGTTCCCCAGCGGGCACTTGGATTATGTGAGTTCCCTATCTGGCACTTGGACTATGTAGGTTACTAGCAGGCATTTGGACTATGTAGGTTGCCTAACGGTCACTTGGACTATGTAGGTTCCGTATCGGGCACTTGGACAATGTTGGTTAACTAGCGGGCACTGGGACTATGTAGGTTACCTAGCGGGCACTTCTACTATCTAGGTTAGGTAACGGGCACTTGGACTATCTAGGTTCCCTAGTGGGAACTTGGACAATGTAGGTTACCTTGCGGCCACTTTGACTATTTGGTTACCTAGTGGGCACTTGGACTATGTAGGTTAATAAGCGGACACTTGGACGAACTAGGATAACGAGCGGGCCCTTGCACTATGTAGGTTACCTAGCGGGCACTTGGACTATAGGTCAACTAGCGGGCCCTTGGACTATCTAGGTTAGCTAACGGGCACTTGGACTATCTAGGTTACCTAGCGGGCACTTGGACTATATAGTTTACCTAGTAGGCACTTGGACTATGTAGGTTACCTAGTGGGCACTTGGACTATCTAGGTTAACGAACGGGCACTTGGAATATTCAGGTAACCCAGCGGATACTTGGACTGTCTAGGTTACCTAGCGGGCACTTGGACTATGTAGGTTAACTAGCAGGCCCTTGGACTATCTAGGTTACCTAGCAGGAACTTGGACTATGTAGGTTAACTAGCGGGCACTTGCATTCTCTAGGTTACCTAGCGGGAACTTGGACGATGTACCTTCCCTAGCGGGCACTTGGACTATCTATGTTAACTAGCGGGCACTTCGACTATGTAGGTTACCTAGCGGGCACTTGGAATATCTAGGTTCCTATAGGGCACTTGGACTATGTATGTTAACTAGCGGACAATTGGACGATCGAGGTTAACTAGCGGGCACTTGGACGATCTAGGTTAACCAGCGGGCACTTGGACTATCAAAGGTAACAAGCGAGCCCTTGGACTATGTAGGTTAACTAGCGGGCACTTGGACTACGTAGGTTAACTAGAGGACACTTGGACGATCTAGGTTAACAAGTAGGCCCTTGGACTATGTAGGTTAACTAGCCGGCACTTGGACGATCTAGGTTAACTAGCGGGCACTTGGACGATCTAGGTTAACCAGCGGGCACTTGGACTATCAAAGTTAACAAGCGAGCCCTTGGACTATGTAGGTTAACTAGCGGGCCCTTGGACTATCTAGGTTACCTAGATAGCACTTGGACTATATAGGTACCCTAGCGGACACTTGGACTATCTAGGTTATCGAACGGGCACTTGGACTAGGCAGGTAACCTAGCCGGCACTTGGACTGTCTAGGTTACATAGCGGGCACTTAGACTTCTAGGTTAACGAATGGCCACTTGGACTATGTAGGTTGCCTAGCAAGCACTTAGACTATTTAGGTTAGGTAACGGGCACTTGGACTATCTAGGTTACCTAGCGGGAACTTGGACAATGTAGGTTACCTAGTGGGCACTTGGACTATCTAGGTTACCTAACGGGCACTTTGACTATCTTGGTTACCTAACCGGCACTTTGACTATCTAGGTTACCTAACGGCCACTTGGACTATGCAGGTTACCTAGCGGGCACTTGGACTTCTAGGTTAATGAACGGGCACTTGGATTATGTAGGTTGCCTAGCGGGCACTTGGACGATCTAGGATAGGTAACGGGCACTTGTACTATCTAGGTTACCTAGCAGGAACTTGGATTATGTAGGTTACATAGCGAGCACTAGGACTATCTAGGTTACCTAACGGGCACTTGGACTATCTAGGTTAGCTAACAGGAACTTGGACTATCTAGGTTACCTAGCGGGCACTAGGACCCTGTAGGTTACCTAGCGGGCACTTGGACAATCTAGGTTAACTAGCGGGTTGTTGGACTATGAAGGTTAAGTAGCGGGCACTTGGACTATCTAGGTTAACTGGCGGGTACTTGGATTATCTAGGCTACCTAAGGGGCACTTGAACTATGTAGGTTCCCTAGCGGGCACTTGGACTATCTAGGCTCCCTAACGGGCACTTGAACTATGTAGGTTCCCTATCGGGCACTTGGACTATGTAGGTTACCAGCGGGCACTTGGGCTATGTACATACCCTAGCGGGCACTTGGACTATCTAGGTTACTTAGCGGGCACTTGGACTATGTACATCCCCTAGTGGGCACTTGGACTATCTACGTTACCTAGCGGGTACTTGGATTATCTAGGTTAACTAGCTAGCACTTGGACTATCTAGGTTAACTAACGGGCACTTGGACTATGTAAGTTCCCTAGCGGGCACTTGGACTATGTGGGTTCCCTAGCGGGCATTTGGACTATCTAGGTTACCTAACGGGTACTTGGACTATGTAGGTTCCCTAGCAGGCACTTGGATTATGTAAGTTCCCTATCAGGCACTTGGACTATGTAGGTTACTAGCGGGCATTTGGACTATGTAGGTTACCTAACGGGCACTTGGACTATGTAGGTTCAGTATCGGACTATCGGCACTTGGACTATGTGGGTTCCCTAGCGGGCATTTGGACTATCTAGGTTACCTAACGGGCACTTGGACAATGTTGGTTAACTAGCGGGCACTGGGACTATGTAGGTTACCTAGCAGCCACTTTGACTATCTTGGTTACCTAGCAGGCACTTGGACTATGTAGGTTACCTAGCGGGCACTTGGACTATCTAGATTAGGTAACGGGCACTTGGACTATCTAGGTTCCCTAGTGGGAACTTGGACTATGTAGGTTACCTAGCGGCCACTTTGACTATCTTGGTTACCTAGCGGACACTTGGACTATGTAGGTTAATTAGCGGACACTTCGACGAACTAGGTTAACGAGCGGGCCCTTGCACTATGTAGGTTACCTAGCGGGCACTTGGACTATGTAGGTTACCTAGTGGGCACTTGGACTATCTAGGTTAATGAACGGGCACTTGGAATATTCAGGTAACCTAGCGGGCACTTGGACTGTCTAGGTTGCCTAGCGGGCACTTGGACTTCTAGGTTAACGAACGGGCACTTGGACTATGTAGGTTGCTTACCGAGCACTGGGACGATCTAGGTTAGGTAACGGGCACTTTGAGTATCTAGGTTACCTAGCGGGAACTTGGACAATGTAAGTTACCTAGCAGGCACTTGGACTATCTAAGTTACCTAACGGACACTTTGACTATCTAGGTTACATAGCGGGCACTTGGACTCTGTAGGTCAACTAGCGGCCTCTTGGACTATCTAGGTTAGCTAACTGGCACTTGGACTATGTAGGTTAACTAGCGGACACTTGCACGATCTAGGTTAACTAGCGGGCTCTTGGACTATGTAGGTTAACTAGCGGGCCCATTGACTATGTTGTTTAACTAGCGGGCACTTGGACGATCTAGGTTAACTAGCGGGCACTTGGACGATATAAGTTAACTAGCGTGCACTTGGATTATCTAGGTTACCTAACGGGTACTTGGACTATGTAGGTTCCCTAGCGGGCACTTGGATTATGTGAGTTCCCTATCGGGCAATTGGACTATGTAGGTTACTTGCGGGCATTTGGACTATGTAGGTTACCTAACGGGCACTTTGAGTATCTAGGTTACCTAGCGGGAACTTGGACAATGTAAGTTACCTAGCAGGCACTTGGACTATCTAGGTTACCTAACGGACACTTTGACTATCTAGGTTACATAGCGGGCACTTGGACTATGTAGGTTAACTAGCGAGCACTTGGACTCTAGGTTACCTAGCGGGAACTTGGATTATCTAGGTTACCTAGCGGGCACTTGGACTATCTAAGTTAACGAACGGGCATTTGGACTATATAGTTTACCTAGCGGGCACTTGGACTATGTAGGATCCCTATCGGACATTTGGACTACTTAGGTTACCTAGCGGGCACTTGGACTATCTAGGTTAACTAGCAGGCACTTGGACTATCTAGGTCAACTAGCGGGCCCTTGTACTATATAGGTTAACTAGCGAGCACTTGGACTATCTAGGTTAACTAGCTGACCTTGGACTACGTAGGTTAACTAGCGGGCCCTTGGACTATGTAGGTTAATTAGCGGGCACTTGGACTATCTAGGTTAAAAAGAGGGCACTTGGACTATCTAGGTTAACTAGCGTGCACTTGGACTATCTAGGTTAACTAGCGGGCACTTGGATGATCAATGTTAACTAGCGGGCACTTGGACTATCTAGGTTAGCTAACGGGCACTTGAACTAAGTATGTCCCCTGGTGGGCACTTGGACACTCTAGGTTAACTAACGGGCACTAGGAGTATCTAGGTTAACAAGCGGGCACTTGGACTATCTAGGTTATCTAGCTGGCACTTGGACTATGAAGGTTCCGTAGCGGGCACTTGGATTATCTAGGTTACCTAGCGGGCACTTGGACTATGTAGGCCAACTAGCGGCCCCTTGGACTATCTAGGTTAGCTAACTGGCACTTGGACTATGTAGGTTAAC
The DNA here is from genome assembly GCF_050624435.1 of Tenrec ecaudatus. Classification (NCBI taxonomy): domain Eukaryota; kingdom Metazoa; phylum Chordata; class Mammalia; order Afrosoricida; family Tenrecidae; genus Tenrec; species Tenrec ecaudatus. Next base: position 121,601 of record NW_027459046.1, on the reverse strand, counting down.
TAGCGGACACTTGCACGATCGAGGTTAACTAGCGGGCTCTTGCACTATGTAGGTTAACTAGCGGGCCCATTGACTATATTGTTTAACTAGCGGGCACTTGGACGATCTAGGTTAACTAGCGGGCACTTGGACAATATAGGTTAACTAGCGGGCACTTGGATTATCTAGGTTACCTAACGGGTACTTGGACTATGTAGGTTCCCCAGCGGGCACTTGGATTATGTGAGTTCCCTATCTGGCACTTGGACTATGTAGGTTACTAGCAGGCATTTGGACTATGTAGGTTGCCTAACGGTCACTTGGACTATGTAGGTTCCGTATCGGGCACTTGGACAATGTTGGTTAACTAGCGGGCACTGGGACTATGTAGGTTACCTAGCGGGCACTTCTACTATCTAGGTTAGGTAACGGGCACTTGGACTATCTAGGTTCCCTAGTGGGAACTTGGACAATGTAGGTTACCTTGCGGCCACTTTGACTATTTGGTTACCTAGTGGGCACTTGGACTATGTAGGTTAATAAGCGGACACTTGGACGAACTAGGATAACGAGCGGGCCCTTGCACTATGTAGGTTACCTAGCGGGCACTTGGACTATAGGTCAACTAGCGGGCCCTTGGACTATCTAGGTTAGCTAACGGGCACTTGGACTATCTAGGTTACCTAGCGGGCACTTGGACTATATAGTTTACCTAGTAGGCACTTGGACTATGTAGGTTACCTAGTGGGCACTTGGACTATCTAGGTTAACGAACGGGCACTTGGAATATTCAGGTAACCCAGCGGATACTTGGACTGTCTAGGTTACCTAGCGGGCACTTGGACTATGTAGGTTAACTAGCAGGCCCTTGGACTATCTAGGTTACCTAGCAGGAACTTGGACTATGTAGGTTAACTAGCGGGCACTTGCATTCTCTAGGTTACCTAGCGGGAACTTGGACGATGTACCTTCCCTAGCGGGCACTTGGACTATCTATGTTAACTAGCGGGCACTTCGACTATGTAGGTTACCTAGCGGGCACTTGGAATATCTAGGTTCCTATAGGGCACTTGGACTATGTATGTTAACTAGCGGACAATTGGACGATCGAGGTTAACTAGCGGGCACTTGGACGATCTAGGTTAACCAGCGGGCACTTGGACTATCAAAGTTAACAAGCGAGCCCTTGGACTATGTAGGTTAACTAGCGGGCCCTTGGACTATCTAGGTTACCTAGATAGCACTTGGACTATATAGGTTCCCTAGCGGGCACTTGGACTATCTAGGTTAACGAACGGGCACTTGGACTAGGCAGGTAACCTAGCCGGCACTTGGACTGTCTAGGTTACATAGCGGGCACTTAGACTTCTAGGTTAACGAATGGGCACTTGGACTATGTAGGTTGCCTAGCGAGCACTTGGACTATCTAGGTTAGGTAATGGGCACTTGGACTATCTAGGTTACCTAGCGGGAACTTGGACAATGTAGGTTACCTAGTGGGCACTTGGACTATCTAGGTTACCTAACGGGCACTTTGACTATCGAGGTTACCTAACCGGCACTTTGACTATCTATGTTAACTAACGGCCACTTGGGCTATGCAGGTTACCTAGCGGGCACTTGGAATTCTAGGTTAACGAACGGGCACTTGGACTATGTAGGTTGCCTAGCAGGCACTTGGACGATCTAGGATAGGTAACGGGCACTTGTACTATGTAGGTTACCTAGCAGGAACTTGGATTATGTAGGTTACATAGCGAGCACTAGGACTATCTAGGTTACCTAACGGGCACTTGGACTATCTAGGTTAGCTAACAGGAACTTGGACAATCTAAGTTACCTAGCGGGCACTAGGACCCTGTAGGTTACCTAGCGGGCACTTGGACAATCTAGGTTAACTAGCGGGTTCTTGGACTATGAAGGTTAAGTAGCGGGCACTTGGACTATCTAGGTTAACTAGCGGGCACTTGAACTATGTAGGTTCCCTAGCGGGCACTTGGACTATCTAGGCTCCCTAACGGGCACTTGAACTATGTAGGTTCCCTATCGGACACTTGGACTATGTAGGTTACCAGCGGGCACTTGGTCTATGTACATACCCTAGCGGGCACTTGGACTATCTAGGTTACTTAGCGGGCACTTGGACTATGTACGTCCCCTAGTGGGCACTTGGACTATCTAGGTTAACTAACGGGCAATAGGACTATCTAGGTTACCTAGCGGGCACTTGGACTATGTAGGTTACCTAGCGGGCACTTGGACTATGTAGGTTACCTAGTGGGCACTTGGACTATCTAGGTTAATGAACGGGCACTTGGAATATTCAGGTAACCTAGCGGGCACTTGGACTGTCTAGGTTGCCTAGCGGGCACTTGGACTTCTAGGTTAACGAACGGGCACTTGGACTATGTAGGTTGCTTACCGAGCACTGGGACGATCTAGGTTAGGTAACGGGCACTTTGAGTATCTAGGTTACCTAGCGGGAACTTGGACAATGTAAGTTACCTAGCAGGCACTTGGACTATCTAAGTTACCTAACGGACACTTTGACTATCTAGGTTACATAGCGGGCACTTGGACTCTGTAGGTCAACTAGCGGCCTCTTGGACTATCTAGGTTAGCTAACTGGCACTTGGACTATGTAGGTTAACTAGCGGACACTTGCACGATCTAGGTTAACTAGCGGGCTCTTGGACTATGTAGGTTAACTAGCGGGCCCATTGACTATGTTGTTTAACTAGCGGGCACTTGGACGATCTAGGTTAACTAGCGGGCACTTGGACGATATAAGTTAACTAGCGTGCACTTGGATTATCTAGGTTACCTAACGGGTACTTGGACTATGTAGGTTCCCTAGCGGGCACTTGGATTATGTGAGTTCCCTATCGGGCAATTGGACTATGTAGGTTACTTGCGGGCATTTGGACTATGTAGGTTACCTAACGGGCACTTTGAGTATCTAGGTTACCTAGCGGGAACTTGGACAATGTAAGTTACCTAGCAGGCACTTGGACTATCTAGGTTACCTAACGGACACTTTGACTATCTAGGTTACATAGGGGGCACTTGGACTATGTAGGTTAACTAGCGAGCACTTGGACTCTAGGTTACCTAGCGGGAACTTGGATTATCTAGGTTACCTAGCGGGCACTTGGACTATCTAAGTTAACGAACGGGCATATGGACTATATAGTTTACCTAGCGGGCACTTGGACTATGTAGGATCCCTATCGGACATTTGGACTACTTAGGTTACCTAGCGGGCACTTGGACTATCTAGGTTAACTAGCAGGCACTTGGACTATCTAGGTCAACTAGCGGGCCCTTGTACTATATAGGTTAACTAGCGAGCACTTGGACTATCTAGGTTAACTAGCTGACCTTGGACTACGTAGGTTAACTAGCGGGCCCTTGGACTATGTAGGTTAACTAGCGGGCACTTGGACTATCTAGGTTAACTAGAGGGCACTTGGACTATCTAGGTTAACTAGCGTGCACTTGGACTATCTAGGTTAACTAGCGGGCACTTGGATGATCAATGTTAACTAGCGGGCACTTGGACTATCTAGGTTAGCTAACGGGCACTTGAACTAAGTATGTCCCCTGGTGGGCACTTGGACACTCTAGGTTAACTAACGGGCACTAGGAGTATCTAGGTTAACAAGCGGGCACTTGGACTATCTAGGTTATCTAGCTGGCACTTGGACTATGAAGGTTCCGTAGCGGGCACGTGGATTATCTAGGTTACCTAGCGGGCACTTGGACTATGTAGGCCAACTAGCGGCCCCTTGGACTATCTAGGTTAGCTAACTGGCACTTGGACTATGTAGGTTAACTAGCGGACACTTGCACGATCGAGGTTAACTAGCGGGCTCTTGCACTATGTAGGTTAACTAGCGGGCCCATTGACTATATTGTTTAACTAGCGGGCACTTGGACGATCTAGGTTAACTAGCGGGCACTTGGACAATATAGGTTAACTAGCGGGCACTTGGATTATCTAGGTTACCTAACGGGTACTTGGACTATGTAGGTTCCCCAGCGGGCACTTGGATTATGTGAGTTCCCTATCTGGCACTTGGACTATGTAGGTTACTAGCAGGCATTTGGACTATGTAGGTTGCCTAACGGTCACTTGGACTATGTAGGTTCCGTATCGGGCACTTGGACAATGTTGGTTAACTAGCGGGCACTGGGACTATGTAGGTTACCTAGCGGGCACTTCTACTATCTAGGTTAGGTAACGGGCACTTGGACTATCTAGGTTCCCTAGTGGGAACTTGGACAATGTAGGTTACCTTGCGGCCACTTTGACTATTTGGTTACCTAGTGGGCACTTGGACTATGTAGGTTAATAAGCGGACACTTGGACGAACTAGGATAACGAGCGGGCCCTTGCACTATGTAGGTTACCTAGCGGGCACTTGGACTATAGGTCAACTAGCGGGCCCTTGGACTATCTAGGTTAGCTAACGGGCACTTGGACTATCTAGGTTACCTAGCGGGCACTTGGACTATATAGTTTACCTAGTAGGCACTTGGACTATGTAGGTTACCTAGTGGGCACTTGGACTATCTAGGTTAACGAACGGGCACTTGGAATATTCAGGTAACCCAGTGGATACTTGGACTGTCTAGGTTACCTAGCGGGCACTTGGACTATGTAGGTTAACTAGCAGGCCCTTGGACTATCTAGGTTACCTAGCAGGAACTTGGACTATGTAGGTTAACTAGCGGGCACTTGCATTCTCTAGGTTACCTAGCGGGAACTTGGACGATGTACCTTCCCTAGCGGGCACTTGGACTATCTATGTTAACTAGCGGGCACTTCGACTATGTAGGTTACCTAGCGGGCACTTGGACTATCTAGGTTATCTAGCTGGCACTTGGACTATGAAGGTTCCGTAGCGGGCACTTGGATTATCTAGGTTACCTAGCGGGCACTTGGACTATGTAGGCCAACTAGCGGCCCCTTGGACTATCTAGGTTAGCTAACTGGCACTTGGACTATGTAGGTTAACTAGCGGACACTTGCACGATCGAGGTTAACTAGCGGGCTCTTGCACTATGTAGGTTAACTAGCGGGCCCATTGACTATATTGTTTAACTAGCGGGCACTTGGACAATATAGGTTAACTAGCGGGCACTTGGATTATCTAGGTTACCTAACGGGTACTTGGACTATGTAGGTTCCCCAGCGGGCACTTGGATTATGTGAGTTCCCTATCTGGCACTTGGACTATGTAGGTTACTAGCAGGCATTTGGACTATGTAGGTTACCTAACGGTCACTTGGACTATGTAGGTTCCGTATCGGGCACTTGGACAATGTTGGTTAACTAGCGGGCACTGGGACTATGTAGGTTACCTAGCGGGCACTTCTACTATCTAGGTTAGGTAACGGGCACTTGGACTATCTAGGTTCCCTAGTGGGAACTTGGGCAATGTAGGTTACCTTGCGGCCACTTTGACTATTTGGTTACCTAGTGGGCACTTGGACTATGTAGGTTAATAAGCGGACACTTGGACGAACTAGGATAACGAGCGGGCCCTTGCACTATGTAGGTTACCTAGCGGGCACTTGGACTATAGGTCAACTAGCGGGCCCTTGGACTATCTAGGTTAGCTAACGGGCACTTGGACTATCTAGGTTACCTAGCGGGCACTTGGACTATATAGTTTACCTAGTAGGCACTTGGACTATGTAGGTTACCTAGTGGGCACTTGGACTATCTAGGTTAACGAACGGGCACTTGGAATATTCAGGTAACCCAGCGGATACTTGGACTGTCTAGGTTACCTAGCGGGCACTTGGACTATGTAGGTTAACTAGCAGGCCCTTGGACTATCTAGGTTACCTAGCAGGAACTTGGACTATGTAGGTTAACTAGCGGGCACTTGCATTCTCTAGGTTACCTAGCGGGAACTTGGACGATGTACCTTCCCTAGCGGGCACTTGGACTATCTATGTTAACTAGCGGGCACTTCGACTATGTAGGTTACCTAGCGGGCACTTGGAATATCTAGGTTCCTATAGGGCACTTGGACTATGTATGTTAACTAGCGGACAATTGGACGATCGAGGTTAACTAGCGGGCACTTGGACGATCTAGGTTAACCAGCGGGCACTTGGACTATCAAAGTTAACAAGCGAGCCCTTGGACTATGTAGGTTAACTAGCGGGCCCTTGGACTATCTAGGTTACCTAGATAGCACTTGGACTATATAGGTTCCCTAGCGGGCACTTGGACTATCTAGGTTAACGAACGGGCACTTGGACTAGGCAGGTAACCTAGCCGGCACTTGGACTGTCTAGGTTACATAGCGGGCACTTAGACTTCTAGGTTAACGAATGGGCACTTGGACTATGTAGGTTGCCTAGCGAGCACTTGGACTATCTAGGTTAGGTAATGGGCACTTGGACTATCTAGGTTACCTAGCGGGAACTTGGACAATGTAGGTTACCTAGTGGGCACTTGGACTATCTAGGTTACCTAACGGGCACTTTGACTATCGAGGTTACCTAACCGGCACTTTGACTATCTATGTTAACTAACGGCCACTTGGGCTATGCAGGTTACCTAGCGGGCACTTGGAATTCTAGGTTAACGAACGGGCACTTGGACTATGTAGGTTGCCTAGCAGGCACTTGGACGATCTAGGATAGGTAACGGGCACTTGTACTATGTAGGTTACCTAGCAGGAACTTGGATTATGTAGGTTACATAGCGAGCACTAGGACTATCTAGGTTACCTAACGGGCACTTGGACTATCTAGGTTAGCTAACAGGAACTTGGACAATCTAAGTTACCTAGCGGGCACTAGGACCCTGTAGGTTACCTAGCGGGCACTTGGACAATCTAGGTTAACTAGCGGGTTCTTGGACTATGAAGGTTAAGTAGCGGGCACTTGGACTATCTAGGTTAACTAGCGGGCACTTGAACTATGTAGGTTCCCTAGCGGGCACTTGGACTATCTAGGCTCCCTAACGGGCACTTGAACTATGTAGGTTCCCTATCGGACACTTGGACTATGTAGGTTACCAGCGGGCACTTGGTCTATGTACATACCCTAGCGGGCACTTGGACTATCTAGGTTACTTAGCGGGCACTTGGACTATGTACGTCCCCTAGTGGGCACTTGGACTATCTAGGTTAACTAACGGGCAATAGGACTATCTAGGTTACCTAGCGGGCACTTGGACTATGTAGGTTACCTAGCGGGCACTTGGACTATGTAGGTTACCTAGTGGGCACTTGGACTATCTAGGTTAATGAACGGGCACTTGGAATATTCAGGTAACCTAGCGGGCACTTGGACTGTCTAGGTTGCCTAGCGGGCACTTGGACTTCTAGGTTAACGAACGGGCACTTGGACTATGTAGGTTGCTTACCGAGCACTGGGACGATCTAGGTTAGGTAACGGGCACTTTGAGTATCTAGGTTACCTAGCGGGAACTTGGACAATGTAAGTTACCTAGCAGGCACTTGGACTATCTAAGTTACCTAACGGACACTTTGACTATCTAGGTTACATAGCGGGCACTTGGACTCTGTAGGTCAACTAGCGGCCTCTTGGACTATCTAGGTTAGCTAACTGGCACTTGGACTATGTAGGTTAACTAGCGGACACTTGCACGATCTAGGTTAACTAGCGGGCTCTTGGACTATGTAGGTTAACTAGCGGGCCCATTGACTATGTTGTTTAACTAGCGGGCACTTGGACGATCTAGGTTAACTAGCGGGCACTTGGACGATATAAGTTAACTAGCGTGCACTTGGATTATCTAGGTTACCTAACGGGTACTTGGACTATGTAGGTTCCCTAGCGGGCACTTGGATTATGTGAGTTCCCTATCGGGCAATTGGACTATGTAGGTTACTTGCGGGCATTTGGACTATGTAGGTTACCTAACGGGCACTTTGAGTATCTAGGTTACCTAGCGGGAACTTGGACAATGTAAGTTACCTAGCAGGCACTTGGACTATCTAGGTTACCTAACGGACACTTTGACTATCTAGGTTACATAGGGGGCACTTGGACTATGTAGGTTAACTAGCGAGCACTTGGACTCTAGGTTACCTAGCGGGAACTTGGATTATCTAGGTTACCTAGCGGGCACTTGGACTATCTAAGTTAACGAACGGGCATATGGACTATATAGTTTACCTAGCGGGCACTTGGACTATGTAGGATCCCTATCGGACATTTGGACTACTTAGGTTACCTAGCGGGCACTTGGACTATCTAGGTTAACTAGCAGGCACTTGGACTATCTAGGTCAACTAGCGGGCCCTTGTACTATATAGGTTAACTAGCGAGCACTTGGACTATCTAGGTTAACTAGCTGACCTTGGACTACGTAGGTTAACTAGCGGGCCCTTGGACTATGTAGGTTAACTAGCGGGCACTTGGACTATCTAGGTTAACTAGAGGGCACTTGGACTATCTAGGTTAACTAGCGTGCACTTGGACTATCTAGGTTAACTAGCGGGCACTTGGATGATCAATGTTAACTAGCGGGCACTTGGACTATCTAGGTTAGCTAACGGGCACTTGAACTAAGTATGTCCCCTGGTGGGCACTTGGACACTCTAGGTTAACTAACGGGCACTAGGAGTATCTAGGTTAACAAGCGGGCACTTGGACTATCTAGGTTATCTAGCTGGCACTTGGACTATGAAGGTTCCGTAGCGGGCACGTGGATTATCTAGGTTACCTAGCGGGCACTTGGACTATGTAGGCCAACTAGCGGCCCCTTGGACTATCTAGGTTAGCTAACTGGCACTTGGACTATGTAGGTTAACTAGCGGACACTTGCACGATCGAGGTTAACTAGCGGGCTCTTGCACTATGTAGGTTAACTAGCGGGCCCATTGACTATATTGTTTAACTAGCGGGCACTTGGACGATCTAGGTTAACTAGCGGGCACTTGGACAATATAGGTTAACTAGCGGGCACTTGGATTATCTAGGTTACCTAACGGGTACTTGGACTATGTAGGTTCCCCAGCGGGCACTTGGATTATGTGAGTTCCCTATCTGGCACTTGGACTATGTAGGTTACTAGCAGGCATTTGGACTATGTAGGTTGCCTAACGGTCACTTGGACTATGTAGGTTCCGTATCGGGCACTTGGACAATGTTGGTTAACTAGCGGGCACTGGGACTATGTAGGTTACCTAGCGGGCACTTCTACTATCTAGGTTAGGTAACGGGCACTTGGACTATCTAGGTTCCCTAGTGGGAACTTGGACAATGTAGGTTACCTTGCGGCCACTTTGACTATTTGGTTACCTAGTGGGCACTTGGACTATGTAGGTTAATAAGCGGACACTTGGACGAACTAGGATAACGAGCGGGCCCTTGCACTATGTAGGTTACCTAGCGGGCACTTGGACTATAGGTCAACTAGCGGGCCCTTGGACTATCTAGGTTAGCTAACGGGCACTTGGACTATCTAGGTTACCTAGCGGGCACTTGGACTATATAGTTTACCTAGTAGGCACTTGGACTATGTAGGTTACCTAGTGGGCACTTGGACTATCTAGGTTAACGAACGGGCACTTGGAATATTCAGGTAACCCAGTGGATACTTGGACTGTCTAGGTTACCTAGCGGGCACTTGGACTATGTAGGTTAACTAGCAGGCCCTTGGACTATCTAGGTTACCTAGCAGGAACTTGGACTATGTAGGTTAACTAGCGGGCACTTGCATTCTCTAGGTTACCTAGCGGGAACTTGGACGATGTACCTTCCCTAGCGGGCACTTGGACTATCTATGTTAACTAGCGGGCACTTCGACTATGTAGGTTACCTAGCGGGCACTTGGACTATCTAGGTTATCTAGCTGGCACTTGGACTATGAAGGTTCCGTAGCGGGCACTTGGATTATCTAGGTTACCTAGCGGGCACTTGGACTATGTAGGCCAACTAGCGGCCCCTTGGACTATCTAGGTTAGCTAACTGGCACTTGGACTATGTAGGTTAACTAGCGGACACTTGCACGATCGAGGTTAACTAGCGGGCTCTTGCACTATGTAGGTTAACTAGCGGGCCCATTGACTATATTGTTTAACTAGCGGGCACTTGGACAATATAGGTTAACTAGCGGGCACTTGGATTATCTAGGTTACCTAACGGGTACTTGGACTATGTAGGTTCCCCAGCGGGCACTTGGATTATGTGAGTTCCCTATCTGGCACTTGGACTATGTAGGTTACTAGCAGGCATTTGGACTATGTAGGTTACCTAACGGTCACTTGGACTATGTAGGTTCCGTATCGGGCACTTGGACAATGTTGGTTAACTAGCGGGCACTGGGACTATGTAGGTTACCTAGCGGGCACTTCTACTATCTAGGTTAGGTAACGGGCACTTGGACTATCTAGGTTCCCTAGTGGGAACTTGGGCAATGTAGGTTACCTTGCGGCCACTTTGACTATTTGGTTACCTAGTGGGCACTTGGACTATGTAGGTTAATAAGCGGACACTTGGACGAACTAGGATAACGAGCGGGCCCTTGCACTATGTAGGTTACCTAGCGGGCACTTGGACTATAGGTCAACTAGCGGGCCCTTGGACTATCTAGGTTAGCTAACGGGCACTTGGACTATCTAGGTTACCTAGCGGGCACTTGGACTATATAGTTTACCTAGTAGGCACTTGGACTATGTAGGTTACCTAGTGGGCACTTGGACTATCTAGGTTAACGAACGGGCACTTGGAATATTCAGGTAACCCAGCGGATACTTGGACTGTCTAGGTTACCTAGCGGGCACTTGGACTATGTAGGTTAACTAGCAGGCCCTTGGACTATCTAGGTTACCTAGCAGGAACTTGGACTATGTAGGTTAACTAGCGGGCACTTGCATTCTCTAGGTTACCTAGCGGGAACTTGGACGATGTACCTTCCCTAGCGGGCACTTGGACTATCTATGTTAACTAGCGGGCACTTCGACTATGTAGGTTACCTAGCGGGCACTTGGACTATCTAGGTTCCTATAGGGCACTTGGACTATGTATGTTAACTAGCGGACAATTGGACGATCGAGGTTAACTAGCGGGCACTTGGACGATCTAGGTTAACCAGCGGACACTTGGACTATCAAAGTTAACAAGCGAGCCCTTGGACTATGTAGGTTAACTAGCGGGCCCTTGGACTAGCTAGGTTACCTAGATAGCACTTGGACTATATAGGTTCCCTAGCGGGCACTTGGACTATCTAGGTTAACGAACGGGCACTTGGACTAGGCAGGTAACCTAGCCGGCACTTGGACTGTCTAGGTTACATAGCGGGCACTTAGACTTCTAGGTTAACGAATGGGCACTTGGACTATGTAGGTTGCCTAGCGAGCACTTGGACTATCTAGGTTAGGTAATGGGCACTTGGACTATCTAGGTTACCTAGCGGGAACTTGGACAATGTAGGTTACCTAGTGGGCACTTGGACTATCTAGGTTACCTAACGGGCACTTTGACTATCGAGGTTACCTAACCGGCACTTTGACTATCTATGTTAACTAACGGCCACTTGGGCTATGCAGGTTACCTAGCGGGCACTTGGAATTCTAGGTTAACGAACGGGCACTTGGACTATGTAGGTTGCCTAGCAGGCACTTGGACGATCTAGGATAGGTAACGGGCACTTGTACTATGTAGGTTACCTAGCAGGAACTTGGATTATGTAGGTTACATAGCGAGCACTAGGACTATCTAGGTTACCTAACGGGCACTTGGACTATCTAGGTTAGCTAACAGGAACTTGGACAATCTAAGTTACCTAGCGGGCACTAGGACCCTGTAGGTTACCTAGCGGGCACTTGGACAATCTAGGTTAACTAGCGGGTTCTTGGACTATGAAGGTTAAGTAGCGGGCACTTGGACTATCTAGGTTAACTAGCGGGCACTTGGATTATCTAGGCTCCCTAACGGGCACTTGAACTATGTAGGTTCCCTAGCGGGCACTTGGACTATCTAGGCTCCCTAACGGGCACTTGAACTATGTAGGTTCCCTATCGGACACTTGGACTATGTAGGTTACCAGCGGGCACTTGGTCTATGTACATACCCTAGCGGGCACTTGGACTATCTAGGTTACTTAGCGGGCACTTGGACTATGTACGTCCCCTAGTGGGCACTTGGACTATCTAGGTTAACTAACGGGCAATAGGACTATCTAGGTTACCTAGCGGGCACTTGGACTATGTAGGTTACCTAGCGGGCACTTGGACTATGTAGGTTACCTAGTGGGCACTTGGACTATCTAGGTTAATGAACGGGCACTTGGAATATTCAGGTAACCTAGCGGGCACTTGGACTGTCTAGGTTGCCTAGCGGGCACTTGGACTTCTAGGTTAACGAACGGGCACTTGGACTATGTAGGTTGCTTACCGAGCACTGGGACGATCTAGGTTAGGTAACGGGCACTTTGAGTATCTAGGTTACCTAGCGGGAACTTGGACAATGTAAGTTACCTAGCAGGCACTTGGACTATCTAAGTTACCTAACGGACACTTTGACTATCTAGGTTACATAGCGGGCACTTGGACTCTGTAGGTCAACTAGCGGCCTCTTGGACTATCTAGGTTAGCTAACTGGCACTTGGACTATGTAGGTTAACTAGCGGACACTTGCACGATCTAGGTTAACTAGCGGGCTCTTGGACTATGTAGGTTAACTAGCGGGCCCATTGACTATGTTGTTTAACTAGCGGGCACTTGGACGATCTAGGTTAACTAGCGGGCACTTGGACGATATAAGTTAACTAGCGTGCACTTGGATTATCTAGGTTACCTAACGGGTACTTGGACTATGTAGGTTCCCTAGCGGGCACTTGGATTATGTGAGTTCCCTATCAGGCAATTGGACTATGTAGGTTACTTGCGGGCATTTGGACTATGTAGGTTACCTAACGGGCACTTTGAGTATCTAGGTTACCTAGCGGGAACTTGGACAATGTAAGTTACCTAGCAGGCACTTGGACTATCTAGGTTACCTAACGGACACTTTGACTATCTAGGTTACATAGGGGGCACTTGGACTATGTAGGTTAACTAGCGAGCACTTGGACTCTAGGTTACCTAGCGGGAACTTGGATTATCTAGGTTACCTAGCGGGCACTTGGACTATCTAAGTTAACGAACGGGCATTTGGACTATATAGTTTACCTAGCGGGCACTTGGACTATGTAGGATCCCTATCGGACATTTGGACTACTTAGGTTACCTAGTGGGCACTGGGACTATCTAGGTTAACTAGCAGGCACTTGGACTATCTAGGTCAACTAGCGGGCCCTTGTACTATATAGGTTAACTAGCGAGCACTTGGACTATCTAGGTTAACTAGCTGACCTTGGACTACGTAGGTTAACTAGCGGGCCCTTGGACTATGTAGGTTAACTAGCGGGCACTTGGACTATCTAGGTTAACTAGAGGGCACTTGGACTATCTAGGTTAACTAGCGTGCACTTGGACTATCTAGGTTAACTAGCGGGCACTTGGATGATCAATGTTAACTAGCGGGCACTTGGACTATCTAGGTTAGCTAACGGGCACTTGAACTAAGTATGTCCCCTGGTGGGCACTTGGACACTCTAGGTTAACTAACGGGCACTAGGAGTATCTAGGTTAACAAGCGGGCACTTGGACTATCTAGGTTATCTAGCTGGCACTTGGACTATGAAGGTTCCGTAGCGGGCACTTGGATTATCTAGGTTACCTAGCGGGCACTTGGACTATGTAGGCCAACTAGCGGCCCCTTGGACTATCTAGGTTAGCTAACTGGCACTTGGACTATGTAGGTTAACTAGCGGACACTTGCACGATCGAGGTTAACTAGCGGGCTCTTGCACTATGTAGGTTAACTAGCGGGCCCATTGACTATATTGTTTAACTAGCGGGCACTTGGACGATCTAGGTTAACTAGCGGGCACTTGGACAATATAGGTTAACTAGCGGGCACTTGGATTATCTAGGTTACCTAACGGGTACTTGGACTATGTAGGTTCCCCAGCGGGCACTTGGATTATGTGAGTTCCCTATCTGGCACTTGGACTATGTAGGTTACTAGCAGGCATTTGGACTATGTAGGTTGCCTAACGGTCACTTGGACTATGTAGGTTCCGTATCGGGCACTTGGACAATGTTGGTTAACTAGCGGGCACTGGGACTATGTAGGTTACCTAGCGGGCACTTCTACTATCTAGGTTAGGTAACGGGCACTTGGACTATCTAGGTTCCCTAGTGGGAACTTGGACAATGTAGGTTACCTTGCGGCCACTTTGACTATTTGGTTACCTAGTGGGCACTTGGACTATGTAGGTTAATAAGCGGACACTTGGACGAACTAGGATAACGAGCGGGCCCTTGCACTATGTAGGTTACCTAGCGGGCACTTGGACTATAGGTCAACTAGCGGGCCCTTGGACTATCTAGGTTAGCTAACGGGCACTTGGACTATCTAGGTTACCTAGCGGGCACTTGGACTATATAGTTTACCTAGTAGGCACTTGGACTATGTAGGTTACCTAGTGGGCACTTGGACTATCTAGGTTAACGAACGGGCACTTGGAATATTCAGGTAACCCAGCGGATTCTTGGACTGTCTAGGTTACCTAGCGGGCACTTGGACTATGTAGGTTAACTAGCAGGCCCTTGGACTATCTAGGTTACCTAGCAGGAACTTGGACTATGTAGGTTAACTAGCGGGCACTTGCATTCTCTAGGTTACCTAGCGGGAACTTGGACGATGTACCTTCCCTAGTGGGCACTTGGACTATCTATGTTAACTAGCGGGCACTTCGACTATGTAGGTTACCTAGCGGGCACTTGGAATATCTAGGTTCCTATAGGGCACTTGGACTATGTATGTTAACTAGCGGACAATTGGACGATCGAGGTTAACTAGCGGGCACTTGGACGATCTAGGTTAACCAGCGGGCACTTGGACTATCAAAGTTAACAAGCGAGCCCTTGGACTATGTAGGTTAACTAGCGGGCCCTTGGACTATCTAGGTTACCTAGATAGCACTTGGACTATATAGGTTCCCTAGCGGGCACTTGGACTATCTAGGTTAACGAACGGGCACTTGGACTAGGCAGGTAACCTAGCCGGCACTTGGACTGTCTAGGTTACATAGCGGGCACTTAGACTTCTAGGTTAACGAATGGGCACTTGGACTATGTAGGTTGCCTAGCGAGCACTTGGACTATCTAGGTTAGGTAATGGGCACTTGGACTATCTAGGTTACCTAGCGGGAACTTGGACAATGTAGGTTACCTAGTGGGCACTTGGACTATCTAGGTTACCTAACGGGCACTTTGACTATCGAGGTTACCTAACCGGCACTTTGACTATCTATGTTAACTAACGGCCACTTGGGCTATGCAGGTTACCTAGCGGGCACTTGGAATTCTAGGTTAACGAACGGGCACTTGGACTATGTAGGTTGCCTAGCAGGCACTTGGACGATCTAGGATAGGTAACGGGCACTTGTACTATGTAGGTTACCTAGCAGGAACTTGGATTATGTAGGTTACATAGCGAGCACTAGGACTATCTAGGTTACCTAACGGGCACTTGGACTATCTAGGTTAGCTAACAGGAACTTGGACAATCTAAGTTACCTAGCGGGCACTAGGACCCTGTAGGTTACCTAGCGGGCACTTGGACAATCTAGGTTAACTAGCGGGTTCTTGGACTATGAAGGTTAAGTAGCGGGCACTTGGACTATCTAGGTTAACTAGCGGGCACTTGGATTATCTAGGCTCCCTAACGGGCACTTGAACTATGTAGGTTCCCTAGCGGGCACTTGGACTATCTAGGCTCCCTAACGGGCACTTGAACTATGTAGGTTCCCTATCGGACACTTGGACTATGTAGGTTACCAGCGGGCACTTGGTCTATGTACATACCCTAGCGGGCACTTGGACTATCTAGGTTACTTAGCGGGCACTTGGACTATGTACGTCCCCTAGTGGGCACTTGGACTATCTAGGTTAACTAACGGGCAATAGGACTATCTAGGTTACCTAGCGGGCACTTGGACTATGTAGGTTACCTAGCGGGCACTTGGACTATGTAGGTTACCTAGTGGGCACTTGGACTATCTAGGTTAATGAACGGGCACTTGGAATATTCAGGTAACCTAGCGGGCACTTGGACTGTCTAGGTTGCCTAGCGGGCACTTGGACTTCTAGGTTAACGAACGGGCACTTGGACTATGTAGGTTGCTTACCGAGCACTGGGACGATCTAGGTTAGGTAACGGGCACTTTGAGTATCTAGGTTACCTAGCGGGAACTTGGACAATGTAAGTTACCTAGCAGGCACTTGGACTATCTAAGTTACCTAACGGACACTTTGACTATCTAGGTTACATAGCGGGCACTTGGACTCTGTAGGTCAACTAGCGGCCTCTTGGACTATCTAGGTTAGCTAACTGGCACTTGGACTATGTAGGTTAACTAGCGGACACTTGCACGATCTAGGTTAACTAGCGGGTTCTTGGACTATGTAGGTTAACTAGCGGGCCCATTGACTATGTTGTTTAACTAGCGGGCACTTGGACGATCTAGGTTAACTAGCGGGCACTTGGACGATATAAGTTAACTAGCGTGCACTTGGATTATCTAGGTTACCTAACGGGTACTTGGACTATGTAGGTTCCCTAGCGGGCACTTGGATTATGTGAGTTCCCTATCAGGCAATTGGACTATGTAGGTTACTTGCGGGCATTTGGACTATGTAGGTTACCTAACGGGCACTTTGAGTATCTAGGTTACCTAGCGGGAACTTGGACAATGTAAGTTACCTAGCAGGCACTTGGACTATCTAGGTTACCTAACGGACACTTTGACTATCTAGGTTACATAGGGGGCACTTGGACTATGTAGGTTAACTAGCGAGCACTTGGACTCTAGGTTACCTAGCGGGAACTTGGATTATCTAGGTTACCTAGCGGGCACTTGGACTATCTAAGTTAACGAACGGGCATTTGGACTATATAGTTTACCTAGCGGGCACTTGGACTATGTAGGATCCCTATCGGACATTTGGACTACTTAGGTTACCTAGTGGGCACTGGGACTATCTAGGTTAACTAGCAGGCACTTGGACTATCTAGGTCAACTAGCGGGCCCTTGTACTATATAGGTTAACTAGCGAGCACTTGGACTATCTAGGTTAACTAGCTGACCTTGGACTACGTAGGTTAACTAGCGGGCCCTTGGACTATGTAGGTTAACTAGCGGGCACTTGGACTATCTAGGTTAACTAGAGGGCACTTGGACTATCTAGGTTAACTAGCGTGCACTTGGACTATCTAGGTTAACTAGCGGGCACTTGGATGATCAATGTTAACTAGCGGGCACTTGGACTATCTAGGTTAGCTAACGGGCACTTGAACTAAGTATGTCCCCTGGTGGGCACTTGGACACTCTAGGTTAACTAACGGGCACTAGGAGTATCTAGGTTAACAAGCGGGCACTTGGACTATCTAGGTTATCTAGCTGGCACTTGGACTATGAAGGTTCCGTAGCGGGCACTTGGATTATCTAGGTTACCTAGCGGGCACTTGGACTATGTAGGCCAACTAGCGGCCCCTTGGACTATCTAGGTTAGCTAACTGGCACTTGGACTATGTAGGTTAACTAGCGGACACTTGCACGATCGAGGTTAACTAGCGGGCTCTTGCACTATGTAGGTTAACTAGCGGGCCCATTGACTATATTGTTTAACTAGCGGGCACTTGGACGATCTAGGTTAACTAGCGGGCACTTGGACAATATAGGTTAACTAGCGGGCACTTGGATTATCTAGGTTACCTAATGGGTACTTGGACTATGTAGGTTCCCCAGCGGGCACTTGGATTATGTGAGTTCCCTATCTGGCACTTGGACTATGTAGGTTACTAGCAGGCATTTGGACTATGTAGGTTGCCTAACGGTCACTTGGACTATGTAGGTTCCGTATCGGGCACTTGGACAATGTTGGTTAACTAGCGGGCACTGGGACTATGTAGGTTACCTAGCGGGCACTTCTACTATCTAGGTTAGGTAACGGGCACTTGGACTATCTAGGTTCCCTAGTGGGAACTTGGACAATGTAGGTTACCTTGCGGCCACTTTGACTATTTGGTTACCTAGTGGGCACTTGGACTATGTAGGTTAATAAGCGGACACTTGGACGAACTAGGATAACGAGCGGGCCCTTGCACTATGTAGGTTACCTAGCGGGCACTTGGACTATAGGTCAACTAGCGGGCCCTTGGACTATCTAGGTTAGCTAACGGGCACTTGGACTATCTAGGTTACCTAGCGGGCACTTGGACTATATAGTTTACCTAGTAGGCACTTGGACTATGTAGGTTACCTAGTGGGCACTTGGACTATCTAGGTTAACGAACGGGCACTTGGAATATTCAGGTAACCCAGCGGATACTTGGACTGTCTAGGTTACCTAGCGGGCACTTGGACTATGTAGGTTAACTAGCAGGCCCTTGGACTATCTAGGTTACCTAGCAGGAACTTGGACTATGTAGGTTAACTAGCGGGCACTTGCATTCTCTAGGTTACCTAGCGGGAACTTGGACGATGTACCTTCCCTAGTGGGCACTTGGACTATCTATGTTAACTAGCGGGCACTTCGACTATGTAGGTTACCTAGCGGGCACTTGGAATATCTAGGTTCCTATAGGGCACTTGGACTATGTATGTTAACTAGCGGACAATTGGACGATCGAGGTTAACTAGCGGGCACTTGGACGATCTAGGTTAACCAGCGGGCACTTGGACTATCAAAGTTAACAAGCGAGCCCTTGGACTATGTAGGTTAACTAGCGGGCCCTTGGACTATCTAGGTTACCTAGATAGCACTTGGACTATATAGGTTCCCTAGCGGGCACTTGGACTATCTAGGTTAACGAACGGGCACTTGGACTAGGCAGGTAACCTAGCCGGCACTTGGACTGTCTAGGTTACATAGCGGGCACTTAGACTTCTAGGTTAACGAATGGGCACTTGGACTATGTAGGTTGCCTAGCGAGCACTTGGACTATCTAGGTTAGGTAATGGGCACTTGGACTATCTAGGTTACCTAGCGGGAACTTGGACAATGTAGGTTACCTAGTGGGCACTTGGACTATCTAGGTTACCTAACGGGCACTTTGACTATCGAGGTTACCTAACCGGCACTTTGACTATCTATGTTAACTAACGGCCACTTGGGCTATGCAGGTTACCTAGCGGGCACTTGGAATTCTAGGTTAACGAACGGGCACTTGGACTATGTAGGTTGCCTAGCAGGCACTTGGACGATCTAGGATAGGTAACGGGCACTTGTACTATGTAGGTTACCTAGCAGGAACTTGGATTATGTAGGTTACATAGCGAGCACTAGGACTATCTAGGTTACCTAACGGGCACTTGGACTATCTAGGTTAGCTAACAGGAACTTGGACAATCTAAGTTACCTAGCGGGCACTAGGACCCTGTAGGTTACCTAGCGGGCACTTGGACAATCTAGGTTAACTAGCGGGTTCTTGGACTATGAAGGTTAAGTAGCGGGCACTTGGACTATCTAGGTTAACTAGCGGGCACTTGGATTATCTAGGCTCCCTAACGGGCACTTGAACTATGTAGGTTCCCTAGCGGGCACTTGGACTATCTAGGCTCCCTAACGGGCACTTGAACTATGTAGGTTCCCTATCGGACACTTGGACTATGTAGGTTACCAGCGGGCACTTGGTCTATGTACATACCCTAGCGGGCACTTGGACTATCTAGGTTACTTAGCGGGCACTTGGACTATGTACGTCCCCTAGTGGGCACTTGGACTATCTAGGTTAACTAACGGGCAATAGGACTATCTAGGTTACCTAGCGGGCACTTGGACTATGTAGGTTACCTAGCGGGCACTTGGACTATGTAGGTTACCTAGTGGGCACTTGGACTATCTAGGTTAATGAACGGGCACTTGGAATATTCAGGTAACCTAGCGGGCACTTGGACTGTCTAGGTTGCCTAGCGGGCACTTGGACTTCTAGGTTAACGAACGGGCACTTGGACTATGTAGGTTGCTTACCGAGCACTGGGACGATCTAGGTTAGGTAACGGGCACTTTGAGTATCTAGGTTACCTAGCGGGAACTTGGACAATGTAAGTTACCTAGCAGGCACTTGGACTATCTAAGTTACCTAACGGACACTTTGACTATCTAGGTTACATAGCGGGCACTTGGACTCTGTAGGTCAACTAGCGGCCTCTTGGACTATCTAGGTTAGCTAACTGGCACTTGGACTATGTAGGTTAACTAGCGGACACTTGCACGATCTAGGTTAACTAGCGGGCTCTTGGACTATGTAGGTTAACTAGCGGGCCCATTGACTATGTTGTTTAACTAGCGGGCACTTGGACGATCTAGGTTAACTAGCGGGCACTTGGACGATATAAGTTAACTAGCATGCACTTGGATTATCTAGGTTACCTAACGGGTACTTGGACTATGTAGGTTCCCTAGCGGGCACTTGGATTATGTGAGTTCCCTATCAGGCAATTGGACTATGTAGGTTACTTGCGGGCATTTGGACTATGTAGGTTACCTAACGGGCACTTTGAGTATCTAGGTTACCTAGCGGGAACTTGGACAATGTAAGTTACCTAGCAGGCACTTGGACTATCTAGGTTACCTAACGGACACTTTGACTATCTAGGTTACATAGGGGGCACTTGGACTATGTAGGTTAACTAGCGAGCACTTGGACTCTAGGTTACCTAGCGGGAACTTGGATTATCTAGGTTACCTAGCGGGCACTTGGACTATCTAAGTTAACGAACGGGCATTTGGACTATATAGTTTACCTAGCGGGCACTTGGACTATGTAGGATCCCTATCGGACATTTGGACTACTTAGGTTACCTAGTGGGCACTTGGACTATCTAGGTTAACTAGCAGGCACTTGGACTATCTAGGTCAACTAGCGGGCCCTTGTACTATATAGGTTAACTAGCGAGCACTTGGACTATCTAGGTTAACTAGCTGACCTTGGACTACGTAGGTTAACTAGCGGGCCCTTGGACTATGTAGGTTAACTAGCGGGCACTTGGACTATCTAGGTTAACTAGAGGGCACTTGGACTATCTAGGTTAACTAGCGTGCACTTGGACTATCTAGGTTAACTAGCGGGCACTTGGATGATCAATGTTAACTAGCGGGCACTTGGACTATCTAGGTTAGCTAACGGGCACTTGAACTAAATATGTCCCCTGGTGGGCACTTGGACACTCTAGGTTAACTAACGGGCACTAGGAGTATCTAGGTTAACAAGCGGGCACTTGGACTATCTAGGTTATCTAGCTGGCACTTGGACTATGAAGGTTCCGTAGCGGGCACTTGGATTATCTAGGTTACCTAGCGGGCACTTGGACTATGTAGGCCAACTAGCGGCCCCTTGGACTATCTAGGTTAGCTAACTGGCACTTGGACTATGTAGGTTAACTAGCGGACACTTGCACGATCGAGGTTAACTAGCGGGCTCTTGCACTATGTAGGTTAACTAGCGGGCCCATTGACTATATTGTTTAACTAGCGGGCACTTGGACGATCTAGGTTAACTAGCGGGCACTTGGACAATATAGGTTAACTAGCGGGCACTTGGATTATCTAGGTTACCTAACGGGTACTTGGACTATGTAGGTTCCCCAGCGGGCACTTGGATTATGTGAGTTCCCTATCTGGCACTTGGACTATGTAGGTTACTAGCAGGCATTTGGACTATGTAGGTTGCCTAACGGTCACTTGGACTATGTAGGTTCCGTATCGGGCACTTGGACAATGTTGGTTAACTAGCGGGCACTGGGACTATGTAGGTTACCTAGCGGGCACTTCTACTATCTAGGTTAGGTAACGGGCACTTGGACTATCTAGGTTCCCTAGTGGGAACTTGGACAATGTAGGTTACCTTGCGGCCACTTTGACTATTTGGTTACCTAGTGGGCACTTGGACTATGTAGGTTAATAAGCGGACACTTGGACGAACTAGGATAACGAGCGGGCCCTTGCACTATGTAGGTTACCTAGCGGGCACTTGGACTATAGGTCAACTAGCGGGCCCTTGGACTATCTAGGTTAGCTAACGGGCACTTGGACTATCTAGGTTACCTAGCGGGCACTTGGACTATATAGTTTACCTAGTAGGCACTTGGACTATGTAGGTTACCTAGTGGGCACTTGGACTATCTAGGTTAACGAACGGGCACTTGGAATATTCAGGTAACCCAGCGGATACTTGGACTGTCTAGGTTACCTAGCGGGCACTTGGACTATGTAGGTTAACTAGCAGGCCCTTGGACTATCTAGGTTACCTAGCAGGAACTTGGACTATGTAGGTTAACTAGCGGGCACTTGCATTCTCTAGGTTACCTAGCGGGAACTTGGACGATGTACCTTCCCTAGTGGGCACTTGGACTATCTATGTTAACTAGCGGGCACTTCGACTATGTAGGTTACCTAGCGGGCACTTGGAATATCTAGGTTCCTATAGGGCACTTGGACTATGTATGTTAACTAGCGGACAATTGGACGATCGAGGTTAACTAGCGGGCACTTGGACGATCTAGGTTAACCAGCGGGCACTTGGACTATCAAAGTTAACAAGCGAGCCCTTGGACTATGTAGGTTAACTAGCGGGCCCTTGGACTATCTAGGTTACCTAGATAGCACTTGGACTATATAGGTTCCCTAGCGGGCACTTGGACTATCTAGGTTAACGAACGGGCACTTGGACTAGGCAGGTAACCTAGCCGGCACTTGGACTGTCTAGGTTACATAGCGGGCACTTAGACTTCTAGGTTAACGAATGGGCACTTGGACTATGTAGGTTGCCTAGCGAGCACTTGGACTATCTAGGTTAGGTAATGGGCACTTGGACTATCTAGGTTACCTAGCGGGAACTTGGACAATGTAGGTTACCTAGTGGGCACTTGGACTATCTAGGTTACCTAACGGGCACTTTGACTATCGAGGTTACCTAACCGGCACTTTGACTATCTATGTTAACTAACGGCCACTTGGGCTATGCAGGTTACCTAGCGGGCACTTGGAATTCTAGGTTAACGAACGGGCACTTGGACTATGTAGGTTGCCTAGCAGGCACTTGGACGATCTAGGATAGGTAACGGGCACTTGTACTATGTAGGTTACCTAGCAGGAACTTGGATTATGTAGGTTACATAGCGAGCACTAGGACTATCTAGGTTACCTAACGGGCACTTGGACTATCTAGGTTAGCTAACAGGAACTTGGACAATCTAAGTTACCTAGCGGGCACTAGGACCCTGTAGGTTACCTAGCGGGCACTTGGACAATCTAGGTTAACTAGCGGGTTCTTGGACTATGAAGGTTAAGTAGCGGGCACTTGGACTATCTAGGTTAACTAGCGGGCACTTGGATTATCTAGGCTCCCTAACGGGCACTTGAACTATGTAGGTTCCCTAGCGGGCACTTGGACTATCTAGGCTCCCTAACGGGCACTTGAACTATGTAGGTTCCCTATCGGACACTTGGACTATGTAGGTTACCAGCGGGCACTTGGTCTATGTACATACCCTAGCGGGCACTTGGACTATCTAGGTTACTTAGCGGGCACTTGGACTATGTACGTCCCCTAGTGGGCACTTGGACTATCTAGGTTAACTAACGGGCAATAGGACTATCTAGGTTACCTAGCGGGCACTTGGACTATGTAGGTTACCTAGCGGGCACTTGGACTATGTAGGTTACCTAGTGGGCACTTGGACTATCTAGGTTAATGAATGGGCACTTGGAATATTCAGGTAACCTAGCGGGCACTTGGACTGTCTAGGTTGCCTAGCGGGCACTTGGACTTCTAGGTTAACGAACGGGCACTTGGACTATGTAGGTTGCTTACCGAGCACTGGGACGATCTAGGTTAGGTAACGGGCACTTTGAGTATCTAGGTTACCTAGCGGGAACTTGGACAATGTAAGTTACCTAGCAGGCACTTGGACTATCTAAGTTACCTAACGGACACTTTGACTATCTAGGTTACATAGCGGGCACTTGGACTCTGTAGGTCAACTAGCGGCCTCTTGGACTATCTAGGTTAGCTAACTGGCACTTGGACTATGTAGGTTAACTAGCGGACACTTGCACGATCTAGGTTAACTAGCGGGCTCTTGGACTATGTAGGTTAACTAGCGGGCCCATTGACTATGTTGTTTAACTAGCGGGCACTTGGACGATCTAGGTTAACTAGCGGGCACTTGGACGATATAAGTTAACTAGCGTGCACTTGGATTATCTAGGTTACCTAACGGGTACTTGGACTATGTAGGTTCCCTAGCGGGCACTTGGATTATGTGAGTTCCCTATCGGGCAATTGGACTATGTAGGTTACTTGCGGGCATTTGGACTATGTAGGTTACCTAACGGGCACTTTGAGTATCTAGGTTACCTAGCGGGAACTTGGACAATGTAAGTTACCTAGCAGGCACTTGGACTATCTAGGTTACCTAACGGACACTTTGACTATCTAGGTTACATAGCGGGCACTTGGACTATGTAGGTTAACTAGCGAGCACTTGGACTCTAGGTTACCTAGCGGGAACTTGGATTATCTAGGTTACCTAGCGGGCACTTGGACTATCTAAGTTAACGAACGGGCATTTGGACTATATAGTTTACCTAGCGGGCACTTGGACTATGTAGGATCCCTATCGGACATTTGGACTACTTAGGTTACCTAGCGGGCACTTGGACTATCTAGGTTAACTAGCAGGCACTTGGACTATCTAGGTCAACTAGCGGGCCCTTGTACTATATAGGTTAACTAGCGAGCACTTGGACTATCTAGGTTAACTAGCTGACCTTGGACTACGTAGGTTAACTAGCGGGCCCTTGGACTATGTAGGTTAACTAGCGGGCACTTGGACTATCTAGGTTAACTAGAGGGCACTTGGACTATCTAGGTTAACTAGCGTGCACTTGGACTATCTAGGTTAACTAGCGGGCACTTGGATGATCAATGTTAACTAGCGGGCACTTGGACTATCTAGGTTAGCTAACGGGCACTTGAACTAAGTATGTCCCCTGGTGGGCACTTGGACACTCTAGGTTAACTAACGGGCACTAGGAGTATCTAGGTTAACAAGCGGGCACTTGGACTATCTAGGTTATCTAGCTGGCACTTGGACTATGAAGGTTCCGTAGCGGGCACTTGGATTATCTAGGTTACCTAGCGGGCACTTGGACTATGTAGGCCAACTAGCGGCCCCTTGGACTATCTAGGTTAGCTAACTGGCACTTGGACTATGTAGGTTAACTAGCGGACACTTGCACGATCGAGGTTAACTAGCGGGCTCTTGCACTATGTAGGTTAACTAGCGGGCCCATTGACTATATTGTTTAACTAGCGGGCACTTGGACGATCTAGGTTAACTAGCGGGCACTTGGACAATATAGGTTAACTAGCGGGCACTTGGATTATCTAGGTTACCTAACGGGTACTTGGACTATGTAGGTTCCCCAGCGGGCACTTGGATTATGTGAGTTCCCTATCTGGCACTTGGACTATGTAGGTTACTAGCAGGCATTTGGACTATGTAG
The DNA here is from genome assembly GCF_050624435.1 of Tenrec ecaudatus. Taxonomy (NCBI): domain Eukaryota; kingdom Metazoa; phylum Chordata; class Mammalia; order Afrosoricida; family Tenrecidae; genus Tenrec; species Tenrec ecaudatus. Next base: position 96,000 of record NW_027459046.1, on the reverse strand, counting down.
GTTACCTAACGGTCACTTGGACTATGTAGGTTCCGTATCGGGCACTTGGACAATGTTGGTTAACTAGCGGGCACTGGGACTATGTAGGTTACCTAGCGGGCACTTCTACTATCTAGGTTAGGTAACGGGCACTTGGACTATCTAGGTTCCCTAGTGGGAACTTGGGCAATGTAGGTTACCTTGCGGCCACTTTGACTATTTGGTTACCTAGTGGGCACTTGGACTATGTAGGTTAATAAGCGGACACTTGGACGAACTAGGATAACGAGCGGGCCCTTGCACTATGTAGGTTACCTAGCGGGCACTTGGACTATAGGTCAACTAGCGGGCCCTTGGACTATCTAGGTTAGCTAACGGGCACTTGGACTATCTAGGTTACCTAGCGGGCACTTGGACTATATAGTTTACCTAGTAGGCACTTGGACTATGTAGGTTACCTAGTGGGCACTTGGACTATCTAGGTTAACGAACGGGCACTTGGAATATTCAGGTAACCCAGCGGGCACTTGGACTGTCTAAGTTACCTAGCGGGCACTTGGACTATGTAGGTTAACTAGCAGGCCCTTGGACTATCTAGGTTACCTAGCAGGAACTTGGACTATGTAGGTTAACTAGCGGGCACTTGCATTCTCTAGGTTACCTAGCGGGAACGTAGACTATGTACCTTCCCTAGCGGGCACTTGGACTATCTATGTTAACTAGCGGGCACTTCGACTATGTAGGTTACCTAGCGGGCACTTGGACTATCTAGGTTAACTAGCGGGCACTTGGATTATCTAGGCTCCCTAACGGGCACTTGAACTATGTAGGTTCCCTAGCGGGCACTTGGACTATCTAGGCTCCCTAACGGGCACTTGAACTATGTAGGTTCCCTAGCGGGCACTTGGACTATCTAGGCTCCCTAACGGGCACTTGAACTATGTAGGTTCCCTATCGGACACTTGGACTATGTAGGTTACCAGCGGGCACTTGGTCTATGTACATACCCTAGCGGGCACTTGGACTATCTAGGTTACTTAGCGGGCACTTGGACTATGTACGTCCCCTAGTGGGCACTTGGACTATCTACGTCACCTAGCGGGTACTTGGATTATCTAGGTTAACTAGCTAGCACTTGGACTATCTAGGTTAACAAACGGGCACTTGGTCTATGTAAGTTCCCTAGCGGGCACTTGGACTATGTAGGTTCCCTAGCGTGCACTTGGATTATGTGAGTTCCCTATCGGGCACTTGGACTATGTAGGTTACTAGCGGGCATTTGGACTATGTAGGTTACCTAACGGGCAATTGGACTATGTACGTTCCGTATCGGGCATTTGGACAATGTTGGTTAACTAGCAGGCACTGAGACTATGTAGGTTACCTAGCGGGCACTTGGACTATCTAGGTTAGGTAACGGGCACTTGGACTATCTAGGTTCCCTAGTGGGAACTTGGACTATGTAGGTTACCTAGCGGCCAATTTGACTATCTTGGTTACCTCGCGGGCACTTGGACTATGTAGGTTAATTAGCGGACACTTGGACAAACTAGGTTAACGAGCGGGCCCTTGCACTATGTAGGTTACCTAGCGGGCACTTGGACTATGGAGGTCAACTAGCGGGCCCTTGGACTATCTAGGTTAGCTAGCGGGCACTTGGACTATATAGTTTACCTAGTAGGCACTTGGACTATATAGTTTACCTAGTAGGCACTTGGACTATGTAGGTTACCTAGTGGGCACTTGGACTATCTAGGTTAACGAACGGGCACTTGGAATATTCAGGTAACCTAGCGGGCACTTGGACTGTCTAGGTTGCCTAGCGGGCACTTGGACTTCTAGGTTAACGAACGGGCACTTGGACTATGTAGGTTGCTTACCGAGCACTGGGACTATCTAGGTTACGTAACGGGCACCTTGCGTATCTAGGTTACCTAGCGGGAACTTGGACAATGTAAGTTACCTAGCAGGCACTTGGACTATCTAGGTTACATAACGGACACTTTGACTATCTAGGTTACATAGCGGGCAATTGGACTATGTAGGTTAACTAGCGAGCACTTGGACTCTAGCTTACCTAGCGGGCACTTGGATTATCTAGGTTACCTAGCGGGCACTTGGACTATCTAGGTTAACGAACGGGCAATTGGACTATATAGTTTACCTAGCGGGCACTTGGACTATGTAGGATCCCTATCGGACATTTGGACTACTTAGGTTACCTAGCGGGCACTTGGACTATGTAGGATCCCTATCGGACATTTGGACTACTTAGGTTACCTAGCGGGCACTTGGACTATCTAGGTTAACTAGCAAGCTCTTGCATTATCTAGGTCAACTCTCGGGCCCTTGTACTATGTAGGTTAACTAGTGAGCACTTGGACTATCTAGGTTAACTAGCTGACCTTGGACTACGTAGGTTAACTAGCGGGCCCTTGGACTATGTAGGTTACCTAGCGGGCACTTGGACTATATAGGTTAACTAGAGGGCACTTTGACTATCTAGGTTAACTAGCGTGCACTTGGACTATCTAGGTTAACTAGCGGGCACTTGGATGATCAATGTTAACTAGCGGGCACTTGGACTATCTAGGTTAGCTAACGGGCACTTGAACTAAGTATGTCCCCTGGTTGGCACTTGGACAATCTAGGTTAACTAACGGGCACTTGGACTATCTAGGTTACCTAGCTGGCACTTGGACTATGGAGGTTCCCTAGCGGGCACTTGGATTATCTAGGTTACCTAGCGGGCACTTGGACTATGTAGGTCAACTAGCGGCCCCTTGGACTATCTAGCTAAGCTAACTGGCACTTGGACTATGTAGGTTAACGAGCGGACACTTGCACGATCTAGGTTAACTAGCGGGCCCTTGGATTATGTACGTTAACTAGCGTGCACTTGGACTGTCTAGGTTAACTAGCGGGCACTTGGATGATCAATGTTAACTAGCGGGCACTTGGACTATCTAGGTTAGCTAACGGGCACTTGAACTAAGTATGTCCCCTGGTGGGCACTTGGACACTCTAGGTTAACTAACGGGCACTAAGTGTATCTAGGTTAACTAGCGGGCACTTGGACTATCTAGGTTACCTAGCTGGCACTAGGACTATGAAGGTTCCCTAGCGGGCACTTGGACTATGTAGGTCAACTAGCGGCCCCTTGGACTATCTAGGTTAGCTAACTGGCACTTGGACTATGTAGGTTAACTAGCGGACACTTGCACGATCTAGGTTAAATACCGGGCTCTTGCACTATGTAGGTTAACTAGCGGGCCCATTGACTATGTTGTTTAACTAGCGGGCACTTGGACGATCTAGGTTAACTAGCGGGTACTTGGACTATGTAGGTTCCCTAGCGGGCACTGGATTATATGAGTTCCCTATCGGGCATTTGGACTATGTAGGTTACTAGCGGGCATTTGGACTATGTAGGTTACCTAATGGGCACTTGGACTATGTAGGTTCCGTATCGGGCACTTGGACAATGTTGGTTAACTAGCGGGCACTGGGACAATGTAGGTTACCTAGCGGGCACTTGGACTATCTAGGTTTACGAACGGGCACTTGGAATATTCAGGTAACCTAGCGGGCACTTGGACTGTCTAGGTTGCCTAGCGGGCACTTGGACTTCTAGGTTAACGAACGGGCACTTGCACTATGTAGGTTGCTTACCGAGCACTGGGACTATCTAGGTTACGTAACGGGCACCTTGAGTATCTAGGTTACCTAGCAGGAACTTGGACAATGTAAGTTACCTAGCAGGCACTTGGACTATCTAGGTTACCTAACGGACACTTTGACTATCTAGGTTACATAGCGGGCCCTTGGACTATGTAGGTTAACTAGCGAGCACTTGGACTCTAGGTTACCTAGCGGGCACTTGGATTATCTAGGTTACCTAGCGGGCTCTTGGACTACCTAGGTTAACGAACGGGCAATTGGACTATATAGTTTACCTAGCGGGCACTTGGACTATGTAGAATCCCTATCAGACATTTAGACTACTTAGGTTACCTAGCGGGCACTTGGACTATCTAGGTTAACTAGCAAGCACTTGGACTATCTAGGTCAACTAGCGGGCCCTTGTACTATGTAGGTTAACTAGCGAGCACTTGGACTATCTAGGTTAACTAGCTGACCTTGGACTACGTAGGTTAACTAGCGGGCCCTTGGACTATGTAGGTTAACTAGCGGGCACTTGGATGATCAATGTTAACTAGCGGGCACTTGGACTATCTAGGTTAGCTAACGGGCACTTGAACTAAGTATGTCCCCTGGTGGGCACTTGGACAATCTAGGTTAACTAACGGGCACTAGGACTATCTAGGTTAACTAGCGGGCACTTGGACTATCTAGGTTACCTAGCTGGCACTTGGACTATGAAGGTTCCCTAGCGGGCACTTGGATTATCTAGGTTACCTAGCGGGCACTTGGACTATGTAGGTCAACTAGCAGCCCCTTGGACTATCTAGGTTAGCTAACTGGCACTTGGACTATGTAGGTTAACTAGCGGACACTTGCACGGTCTAGGTTAACTAGCGGGCTCTTGCACTATGTAGGTTAACTAGTGGGCCCATTGACTATGTTGTTTAACTAGCGGGCACTTGGACGATCTAGGTTAACTAGCGGGCGCTTGTACGATATAAGTTAACTAGCGGGCACTTGGATTATCTAGGTTACCTAGCGGGCACTTGGACTATGTACGTTCCCTAGCGGGCATTTGGACTATATAGATAACCTAGCGGGCACTTAGACTTTGTAGGTTACCTAGCGGGCCCTTGGACTATGTAGGTTAACTACCGGGCCTTTGGACTATGTAGGTTACCTAGCGGGCACTTGGACGATCTAGGATAACTAGCGGGTACTTGGACTATGTAGGTTAACTAGCAGGCCCTTGGACTATGTAGATTAACTAGCGGCACTAGGACTATCTACGTTAACTAGCGGGCCCTTGGACTATGTAGATTCCCTAGCGGGCATTTGGACTATATAGATGACCTAGCGGGCACTTAGAATTTGTAGGTTACCTAGCGGGCAGTTGGACTTTCTAGGTTACCTACCTGGCACTTGAACTATCTACGTTACCTAGCGGGTTCTTGGAGTATGTAGGTTACCTAGCGGGCTTTTGGACTATCTAGGTTACCAATGGGGCACTTGGACTATCTAGGTTAACTAAGAGGCACTTGGACTATCTAGGTTAACTAGCGGGCACTTGGATGATCAATGTTAACTAGCGGGCACTTGGACTATCTAGGTTAGCTAACGGGCACTTGAACTAAGTATGTCCCCTGGTGGGCACTTGGACACTCTAGGTTAACTAACGGGCACTAGGAGTATCTAGGTTAACTACCGGGCACTTGGACTATCTAGGTTACCTAGCTGGCACTTGGACTATGAAGGTTCCCTAGCGGGCACTTGGATTATCTAGGTTCCCTAGCGGGCACTTGGACTATGTAGGTCAACTAGCGGCCCCTTGGACTATCTAGGTTAGCTAACTGGCATTTGGACTATGTAGGTTAACTAGCGGACACTTGCACGATCGAGGTTAACTAGCGGGCTCTTGCACTATGTAGGTTAACTAGCGGGCCCATTGACTATGTTGTTTAACTAGCGGGCACTTGGACGATCTAGGTTAACTAGCGGGCACTTGGACGATATAGGTTAACTAGTGGGCACTTGAATTATCTAGGTTACCTAACGGGTACTTGGACTATGTAGGTTCCCTAGCGGGCACTTGGATTATATGAGTTCCCTATCGGGCACTTGGACTATGTAGGTTACTAGCGGGCATTTCTACTATGTAGGTTACCTAACGGGCACTTGGACTATGTAGGTTCCGTATCGGGCACTTGGACAATGTTGGTTAACTAGCGGGCACTGGGACTATGTAGGTTACCTAGCGGGCACTTGGACTATGTAGGTTACCTAGCGGCCAATTTGACTATCTTGGTTACCTAGCGGGCACTTGGTCTATGTAGGTTAATTAGCGGACACTTGGACAAACTAGGTTAACGAGCGGGCCCTTGCACTATGTAGGTTACCTAGCGGGCACTTGGACTATGTAGGTCAACTAGCGGGCCCATGGACTATCTAGGTTAGCTAACGGGCACTTGGACTATCTAGGTTACCTAGCGGGCACTTGGACTATATAGTTTACCTAGTAGGCACTTGGACTATGTAGGTTACCTAGTGGGCACTTGGACTATCTAGGTTAACGAACGGGCACTTGGAATATTCAGGTAACCTAGCGGGCACTTGGACTGTCTAGGTTGCCTAGCGGGCACTTGGACTTCTAGGTTAACGAACGGGCACTTGGACTATGTAGGTTGCTTACCGAGCACTGGGACTATCTAGGTTACGTAACGGGCACCTTGCGTATCTAGGTTACCTAGCGGGAACTTGGACAATGTAAGTTACCTAGCAGGCACTTGGACTATCTAGGTTACATAACGGACACTTTGACTATCTAGGTTACATAGCGGGCACTTGGACTATGTAGGTTAACTAGCGAGCACTTGGACTCTAGCTTACCTAGCGGCACTTGGATTATCTAGGTTACCTAGCGGGCACTTGGACTATCTAGGTTAACGAACGGGCAATTGGACTATATAGTTTACCTAGCGGGCACTTGGACTATGTAGGATCCCTATCGGACATTTGGACTACTTAGGTTACCTAGTGGGCACTTGGACTATCTAGGTTAACTAGCAGGCACTTGGACTATCTAGGTCAACTAGCGGGCCCTTGTACTATGTAGGTTAACTAGCGAACACTTGGACTATCTAGGTTAACTAGCTGACCTTGGACTACGTAGGTTAACTAGCGGGCCCTTGGACTATGTAGGTTAACTAGCGGGCACTTGGATGATCAATGTTAACTAGCGGGCACTTGGACTATCTAGGTTAGCTAACGGGCACTTGAACTAAGTATGTCCCCTGGTGGGCACTTGGACACTCTAGGTTAACTAACGGGCACTAGGAGTATCTAGGTTAACTACCGGGCACTTGGACTATCTAGGTTACCTAGCTGGCACTTGGACTATGAAGGTTCCCTAGCGGGCACTTGGATTATCTAGGTTCCCTAGCGGGCACTTGGACTATGTAGGTCAACTAGCGGCCCCTTGGACTATCTAGGTTAGCTAACTGGCATTTGGACTATGTAGGTTAACTAGCGGACACTTGCACGATCGAGGTTAACTAGCGGGCTCTTGCACTATGTAGGTTAACTAGCGGGCCCATTGACTATGTTGTTTAACTAGCGGGCACTTGGACGATCTAGGTTAACTAGCGGGCACTTGGACGATATAGGTTAACTAGCGGGCACTTGAATTATCTAGGTTACCTAACGGGTACTTGGACTATGTAGGTTACTAGCGGGCATTTCTACTATGTAGGTTACCTAACGGGCACTTGGACTATGTAGGTTCCATATCGGGCACTTGGACAATGTTGGTTAACTAGCGGGCACTGGGACTATGTAGGTTACCTAGCGGGCACTTGGACTATGTAGGTTACCTAGCGGCCAATTTGACTATCTTGGTTACCTAGCGGGCACTTGGTCTATGTAGGTTAATTAGCGGACACTTGGACAAACTAGGTTAACGAGCGGGCCCTTGCACTATGTAGGTTACCTAGCGGGCACTTGGACTATGTAGGTCAACTAGCGGGCCCATGGACTATCTAGGTTAGCTAACGGGCACTTGGACTATCTAGGTTACCTAGCGGGCACTTGGACTATATAGTTTACCTAGTAGGCACTTGGACTATGTAGGTTACCTAGTGGGCACTTGGACTATCTAGGTTAACGAACGGGCACTTGGAATATTCAGGTAACCTAGCGGGCACTTGGACTGTCTAGGTTGCCTAGCGGGCACTTGGACTTCTAGGTTAACGAACGGGCACTTGGACTATGTAGGTTGCTTACCGAGCACTGGGACTATCTAGGTTACGTAACGGGCACCTTGAGTATCTAGGTTACCTAGCGGGAACTTCGACAATGTAAGTTACCTAGCAGGCACTTGGACTATCTAGGTTACATAACGGACACTTTGACTATCTAGGTTACATAGCGGGCACTTGGACTATGTAGGTTAACTAGCGAGCACTTGGACTCTAGCTTACCTAGCGGGCACTTGGATTATCTAGGTTACCTAGCGGGCACTTGGACTATCTAGGTTAACGAACGGGCAATTGGACTATATAGTTTACCTAGCGGGCACTTGGACTATGTAGGATCCCTATCGGACATTTGGACTACTTAGGTTACCTAGTGGGCACTTGGACTATCTAGGTTAACTAGCAGGCACTTGGACTATCTAGGTCAACTAGCGGGCCCTTGTACTATGTAGGTTAACTAGCGAACACTTGGACTATCTAGGTTAACTAGCTGACCTTGGACTACGTAGGTTAACTAGCGGGCCCTTGGACTATGTAGGTTAACTAGCGGGCACTTGGATGATCAATGTTAACTAGCGGGCACTTGGACTATCTAGGTTAGCTAACGGGCACTTGAACTAAGTATGTCCCCTGGTGGGCACTTGGACAATCTAGGTTAACTAACGGGCACTAGGACTATCTAGGTTAACTAGCGGGCACTTGGACTATCTAGGTTACCTAGCTGGCACTTGGACTATGAAGGTTCCCTAGAGGGTACTTGGATTATCTAGGTTACCTAACGGGCACTTGGACTATGTAGGTCAACTAGCGGCCCCTTCAACTATCTAGGTTAGCTAACTGGCACTTGGACTACGTAGGTTAACTAGTGGGCCCATTGACTATGTTGTTTAACTAGCGGGCACTTGGACGATCTAGGTTAACTAGCGGGCGCTTGTACGATATAAGTTAACTAGCGGGCACTTGGATTATCTAGGTTACCTAGCGGGCACTTGGACTATGTAGGTTCCCTAGCGGGCATTTGGACTATATAGATAACCTAGCGGGCACTTAGACTTTGTAGGTTACCTAGCGGGCCCTTGGACTATGTAGGTTAACTACCGGGCCTTTGGACTATGTAGGTTACCTAGCGGGCACTTGGACGATCTAGGATAACTAGCGGGTACTTGGACTATGTAGGTTAACTAGCAGGCCCTTGTACTATGTAGATTAACTAGCGGCCCTTGGACTATGTAGATTCCCTAGCGGGCATTTGGACTATATAGATGACCTAGCGGGCACTTAGAATTTGTAGGTTACCTAGCGGGCAGTTGGACTTTCTAGGTTACCTACCTGGCACTTGAACTATCTACGTTACCTAGCGGGTTCTTGGAGTATGTAGGTTACCTAGCGGGCTGTTGGACTATCTAGGTTACCAAGGGGGCACTTGGATTATCTAGGTTAACTAACGGGCACTTGGACTATGTAGGTTCCCTAGCGGGCACTTGGACTATGTGGGTTTACTGGCGGGCATTTGGATTATCTAGGTTACCTAACGGGCACTTGGACTATGTAGGTTCCCTAGCGGGCACTTGGATTATGTAGGTTCCCTATCGGGCACTTGGACTATGTAGGTTAACTAGAGGGCATTTGGACTATGTAGGTTACCTAGCGGGCACTTAGACTATGTAGGTTCCCTTTCGGGCACTTGGAGAATGTAGGTTAACTAGGGGGCACTAGGACTATGTAGGTTACCTAGTGGGCCCTTGGACTATCTAGGTTACATAGCGGGCACTTGGACTATGTAGGTTAACTAGCGAGCACTTGGACTCTAGCTTACCTAGCGGGCACTTGGATTATCTAGGTTACCTAGCGGGCACTTGGACTATCTAGGTTAACGAACGGGCAATTGGACTATATAGTTTACCTAGCGGGCACTTGGACTATGTAGGATCCCTATCGGACATTTGGACTACTTAGGTTACCTAGCGGGCACTTGGACTATGTAGGATCCCTATCGGACATTTGGACTACTTAGGTTACCTAGCGGGCACTTGGACTATCTAGGTTAACTAGCAAGCTCTTGCATTATCTAGGTCAACTCTCGGGCCCTTGTACTATGTAGGTTAACTAGTGAGCACTTGGACTATCTAGGTTAACTAGCTGACCTTGGACTACGTAGGTTAACTAGCGGGCCCTTGGACTATGTAGGTTACCTAGCGGGCACTTGGACTATATAGGTTAACTAGAGGGCACTTTGACTATCTAGGTTAACTAGCGTGCACTTGGACTATCTAGGTTAACTAGCGGGCACTTGGATGATCAATGTTAACTAGCGGGCACTTGGACTATCTAGGTTAGCTAACGGGCACTTGAACTAAGTATGTCCCCTGGTTGGCACTTGGACAATCTAGGTTAACTAACGGGCACTTGGACTATCTAGGTTACCTAGCTGGCACTTGGACTATGGAGGTTCCCTAGCGGGCACTTGGATTATCTAGGTTACCTAGCGGGCACTTGGACTATGTAGGTCAACTAGCGGCCCCTTGGACTATCTAGCTAAGCTAACTGGCACTTGGACTATGTAGGTTAACGAGCGGACACTTGCACGATCTAGGTTAACTAGCGGGCCCTTGGATTATGTACGTTAACTAGCGTGCACTTGGACTGTCTAGGTTAACTAGCGGGCACTTGGATGATCAATGTTAACTAGCGGGCACTTGGACTATCTAGGTTAGCTAACGGGCACTTGAACTAAGTATGTCCCCTGGTGGGCACTTGGACACTCTAGGTTAACTAACGGGCACTAAGTGTATCTAGGTTAACTAGCGGGCACTTGGACTATCTAGGTTACCTAGCTGGCACTAGGACTATGAAGGTTCCCTAGCGGGCACTTGGACTATGTAGGTCAACTAGCGGCCCCTTGGACTATCTAGGTTAGCTAACTGGCACTTGGACTATGTAGGTTAACTAGCGGACACTTGCACGATCTAGGTTAAATACCGGGCTCTTGCACTATGTAGGTTAACTAGCGGGCCCATTGACTATGTTGTTTAACTAGCGGGCACTTGGACGATCTAGGTTAACTAGCGGGTACTTGGACTATGTAGGTTCCCTAGCGGGCACTTGGATTATATGAGTTCCCTATCGGGCATTTGGACTATGTAGGTTACTAGCGGGCATTTGGACTATGTAGGTTACCTAATGGGCACTTGGACTATGTAGGTTCCGTATCGGGCACTTGGACAATGTTGGTTAACTAGCGGGCACTGGGACAATGTAGGTTACCTAGCGGGCACTTGGACTATCTAGGTTTACGAACGGGCACTTGGAATATTCAGGTAACCTAGCGGGCACTTGGACTGTCTAGGTTGCCTAGCGGGCACTTGGACTTCTAGGTTAACGAACGGGCACTTGCACTATGTAGGTTGCTTACCGAGCACTGGGACTATCTAGGTTACGTAACGGGCACCTTGAGTATCTAGGTTACCTAGCAGGAACTTGGACAATGTAAGTTACCTAGCAGGCACTTGGACTATCTAGGTTACCTAACGGACACTTTGACTATCTAGGTTACATAGCGGGCCCTTGGACTATGTAGGTTAACTAGCGAGCACTTGGACTCTAGGTTACCTAGCGGGCACTTGGATTATCTAGGTTACCTAGCGGGCTCTTGGACTACCTAGGTTAACGAACGGGCAATTGGACTATATAGTTTACCTAGCGGGCACTTGGACTATGTAGAATCCCTATCAGACATTTAGACTACTTAGGTTACCTAGCGGGCACTTGGACTATCTAGGTTAACTAGCAAGCACTTGGACTATCTAGGTCAACTAGCGGGCCCTTGTACTATGTAGGTTAACTAGCGAGCACTTGGACTATCTAGGTTAACTAGCTGACCTTGGACTACGTAGGTTAACTAGCGGGCCCTTGGACTATGTAGGTTAACTAGCGGGCACTTGGATGATCAATGTTAACTAGCGGGCACTTGGACTATCTAGGTTAGCTAACGGGCACTTGAACTAAGTATGTCCCCTGGTGGGCACTTGGACAATCTAGGTTAACTAACGGGCACTAGGACTATCTAGGTTAACTAGCGGGCACTTGGACTATCTAGGTTACCTAGCTGGCACTTGGACTATGAAGGTTCCCTAGCGGGCACTTGGATTATCTAGGTTACCTAGCGGGCACTTGGACTATGTAGGTCAACTAGCAGCCCCTTGGACTATCTAGGTTAGCTAACTGGCACTTGGACTATGTAGGTTAACTAGCGGACACTTGCACGGTCTAGGTTAACTAGCGGGCTCTTGCACTATGTAGGTTAACTAGTGGGCCCATTGACTATGTTGTTTAACTAGCGGGCACTTGGACGATCTAGGTTAACTAGCGGGCGCTTGTACGATATAAGTTAACTAGCGGGCACTTGGATTATCTAGGTTACCTAGCGGGCACTTGGACTATGTACGTTCCCTAGCGGGCATTTGGACTATATAGATAACCTAGCGGGCACTTAGACTTTGTAGGTTACCTAGCGGGCCCTTGGACTATGTAGGTTAACTACCGGGCCTTTGGACTATGTAGGTTACCTAGCGGGCACTTGGACGATCTAGGATAACTAGCGGGTACTTGGACTATGTAGGTTAACTAGCAGGCCCTTGGACTATGTAGATTAACTAGCGGCACTAGGACTATCTACGTTAACTAGCGGGCCCTTGGACTATGTAGATTCCCTAGCGGGCATTTGGACTATATAGATGACCTAGCGGGCACTTAGAATTTGTAGGTTACCTAGCGGGCAGTTGGACTTTCTAGGTTACCTACCTGGCACTTGAACTATCTACGTTACCTAGCGGGTTCTTGGAGTATGTAGGTTACCTAGCGGGCTTTTGGACTATCTAGGTTACCAATGGGGCACTTGGACTATCTAGGTTAACTAAGAGGCACTTGGACTATCTAGGTTAACTAGCGGGCACTTGGATGATCAATGTTAACTAGCGGGCACTTGGACTATCTAGGTTAGCTAACGGGCACTTGAACTAAGTATGTCCCCTGGTGGGCACTTGGACACTCTAGGTTAACTAACGGGCACTAGGAGTATCTAGGTTAACTACCGGGCACTTGGACTATCTAGGTTACCTAGCTGGCACTTGGACTATGAAGGTTCCCTAGCGGGCACTTGGATTATCTAGGTTCCCTAGCGGGCACTTGGACTATGTAGGTCAACTAGCGGCCCCTTGGACTATCTAGGTTAGCTAACTGGCATTTGGACTATGTAGGTTAACTAGCGGACACTTGCACGATCGAGGTTAACTAGCGGGCTCTTGCACTATGTAGGTTAACTAGCGGGCCCATTGACTATGTTGTTTAACTAGCGGGCACTTGGACGATCTAGGTTAACTAGCGGGCACTTGGACGATATAGGTTAACTAGTGGGCACTTGAATTATCTAGGTTACCTAACGGGTACTTGGACTATGTAGGTTCCCTAGCGGGCACTTGGATTATATGAGTTCCCTATCGGGCACTTGGACTATGTAGGTTACTAGCGGGCATTTCTACTATGTAGGTTACCTAACGGGCACTTGGACTATGTAGGTTCCGTATCGGGCACTTGGACAATGTTGGTTAACTAGCGGGCACTGGGACTATGTAGGTTACCTAGCGGGCACTTGGACTATGTAGGTTACCTAGCGGCCAATTTGACTATCTTGGTTACCTAGCGGGCACTTGGTCTATGTAGGTTAATTAGCGGACACTTGGACAAACTAGGTTAACGAGCGGGCCCTTGCACTATGTAGGTTACCTAGCGGGCACTTGGACTATGTAGGTCAACTAGCGGGCCCATGGACTATCTAGGTTAGCTAACGGGCACTTGGACTATCTAGGTTACCTAGCGGGCACTTGGACTATATAGTTTACCTAGTAGGCACTTGGACTATGTAGGTTACCTAGTGGGCACTTGGACTATCTAGGTTAACGAACGGGCACTTGGAATATTCAGGTAACCTAGCGGGCACTTGGACTGTCTAGGTTGCCTAGCGGGCACTTGGACTTCTAGGTTAACGAACGGGCACTTGGACTATGTAGGTTGCTTACCGAGCACTGGGACTATCTAGGTTACGTAACGGGCACCTTGCGTATCTAGGTTACCTAGCGGGAACTTGGACAATGTAAGTTACCTAGCAGGCACTTGGACTATCTAGGTTACATAACGGACACTTTGACTATCTAGGTTACATAGCGGGCACTTGGACTATGTAGGTTAACTAGCGAGCACTTGGACTCTAGCTTACCTAGCGGCACTTGGATTATCTAGGTTACCTAGCGGGCACTTGGACTATCTAGGTTAACGAACGGGCAATTGGACTATATAGTTTACCTAGCGGGCACTTGGACTATGTAGGATCCCTATCGGACATTTGGACTACTTAGGTTACCTAGTGGGCACTTGGACTATCTAGGTTAACTAGCAGGCACTTGGACTATCTAGGTCAACTAGCGGGCCCTTGTACTATGTAGGTTAACTAGCGAACACTTGGACTATCTAGGTTAACTAGCTGACCTTGGACTACGTAGGTTAACTAGCGGGCCCTTGGACTATGTAGGTTAACTAGCGGGCACTTGGATGATCAATGTTAACTAGCGGGCACTTGGACTATCTAGGTTAGCTAACGGGCACTTGAACTAAGTATGTCCCCTGGTGGGCACTTGGACACTCTAGGTTAACTAACGGGCACTAGGAGTATCTAGGTTAACTACCGGGCACTTGGACTATCTAGGTTACCTAGCTGGCACTTGGACTATGAAGGTTCCCTAGCGGGCACTTGGATTATCTAGGTTCCCTAGCGGGCACTTGGACTATGTAGGTCAACTAGCGGCCCCTTGGACTATCTAGGTTAGCTAACTGGCATTTGGACTATGTAGGTTAACTAGCGGACACTTGCACGATCGAGGTTAACTAGCGGGCTCTTGCACTATGTAGGTTAACTAGCGGGCCCATTGACTATGTTGTTTAACTAGCGGGCACTTGGACGATCTAGGTTAACTAGCGGGCACTTGGACGATATAGGTTAACTAGCGGGCACTTGAATTATCTAGGTTACCTAACGGGTACTTGGACTATGTAGGTTACTAGCGGGCATTTCTACTATGTAGGTTACCTAACGGGCACTTGGACTATGTAGGTTCCATATCGGGCACTTGGACAATGTTGGTTAACTAGCGGGCACTGGGACTATGTAGGTTACCTAGCGGGCACTTGGACTATGTAGGTTACCTAGCGGCCAATTTGACTATCTTGGTTACCTAGCGGGCACTTGGTCTATGTAGGTTAATTAGCGGACACTTGGACAAACTAGGTTAACGAGCGGGCCCTTGCACTATGTAGGTTACCTAGCGGGCACTTGGACTATGTAGGTCAACTAGCGGGCCCATGGACTATCTAGGTTAGCTAACGGGCACTTGGACTATCTAGGTTACCTAGCGGGCACTTGGACTATATAGTTTACCTAGTAGGCACTTGGACTATGTAGGTTACCTAGTGGGCACTTGGACTATCTAGGTTAACGAACGGGCACTTGGAATATTCAGGTAACCTAGCGGGCACTTGGACTGTCTAGGTTGCCTAGCGGGCACTTGGACTTCTAGGTTAACGAACGGGCACTTGGACTATGTAGGTTGCTTACCGAGCACTGGGACTATCTAGGTTACGTAACGGGCACCTTGCGTATCTAGGTTACCTAGCGGGAACTTGGACAATGTAAGTTACCTAGCAGGCACTTGGACTATCTAGGTTACATAACGGACACTTTGACTATCTAGGTTACATAGCGGGCACTTGGACTATGTAGGTTAACTAGCGAGCACTTGGACTCTAGCTTACCTAGCGGGCACTTGGATTATCTAGGTTACCTAGCGGGCACTTGGACTATCTAGGTTAACGAACGGGCAATTGGACTATATAGTTTACCTAGCGGGCACTTGGACTATGTAGGATCCCTATCGGACATTTGGACTACTTAGGTTACCTAGTGGGCACTTGGACTATCTAGGTTAACTAGCAGGCACTTGGACTATCTAGGTCAAC
This sequence comes from Tenrec ecaudatus, assembly GCF_050624435.1. Taxonomy (NCBI): domain Eukaryota; kingdom Metazoa; phylum Chordata; class Mammalia; order Afrosoricida; family Tenrecidae; genus Tenrec; species Tenrec ecaudatus. Next base: position 80,062 of record NW_027459046.1, on the reverse strand, counting down.
TAGCGGGCCCTTGTACTATGTAGGTTAACTAGCGAACACTTGGACTATCTAGGTTAACTAGCTGACCTTGGACTACGTAGGTTAACTAGCGGGCCCTTGGACTATGTAGGTTAACTAGCGGGCACTTGGATGATCAATGTTAACTAGCGGGCACTTGGACTATCTAGGTTAGCTAACGGGCACTTGAACTAAGTATGTCCCCTGGTGGGCACTTGGACAATCTAGGTTAACTAACGGGCACTAGGACTATCTAGGTTAACTAGCGGGCACTTGGACTATCTAGGTTACCTAGCTGGCACTTGGACTATGAAGGTTCCCTAGAGGGTACTTGGATTATCTAGGTTACCTAACGGGCACTTGGACTATGTAGGTCAACTAGCGGCCCCTTCAACTATCTAGGTTAGCTAACTGGCACTTGGACTACGTAGGTTAACTAGTGGGCCCATTGACTATGTTGTTTAACTAGCGGGCACTTGGACGATCTAGGTTAACTAGCGGGCGCTTGTACGATATAAGTTAACTAGCGGGCACTTGGATTATCTAGGTTACCTAGCGGGCACTTGGACTATGTAGGTTCCCTAGCGGGCATTTGGACTATATAGATAACCTAGCGGGCACTTAGACTTTGTAGGTTACCTAGCGGGCCCTTGGACTATGTAGGTTAACTACCGGGCCTTTGGACTATGTAGGTTACCTAGCGGGCACTTGGACGATCTAGGATAACTAGCGGGTACTTGGACTATGTAGGTTAACTAGCAGGCCCTTGTACTATGTAGATTAACTAGCGGCCCTTGGACTATGTAGATTCCCTAGCGGGCATTTGGACTATATAGATGACCTAGCGGGCACTTAGAATTTGTAGGTTACCTAGCGGGCAGTTGGACTTTCTAGGTTACCTACCTGGCACTTGAACTATCTACGTTACCTAGCGGGTTCTTGGAGTATGTAGGTTACCTAGCGGGCTGTTGGACTATCTAGGTTACCAAGGGGGCACTTGGATTATCTAGGTTAACTAACGGGCACTTGGACTATGTAGGTTCCCTAGCGGGCACTTGGACTATGTGGGTTTACTGGCGGGCATTTGGATTATCTAGGTTACCTAACGGGCACTTGGACTATGTAGGTTCCCTAGCGGGCACTTGGATTATGTAGGTTCCCTATCGGGCACTTGGACTATGTAGGTTAACTAGAGGGCATTTGGACTATGTAGGTTACCTAGCGGGCACTTAGACTATGTAGGTTCCCTTTCGGGCACTTGGAGAATGTAGGTTAACTAGGGGGCACTAGGACTATGTAGGTTACCTAGTGGGCCCTTGGACTATCTAGGTTACCTAGCGGGCATTTGGACTATGCAGGCTCCCTAGCGGTCATTTGGACTATATAGATTACCTAGCGGGCACTTAGATTTTGTAGGTTACCAAGTGGGCACTTGGACTATCTAGGTTAACTAACGGGCAGTTGGACTATGTAGGTTCCCTAGCGGGCCCTTGGACTATGTAAGTTCCCTAGCGGGCACTTGGACTATTTGGGTTCCCTAGCGGGCATTTGGACAATCTAGGTTACCTAACGGGCACTTGGACTATGTAGGTTGCCTAGCAGGCACTTGGATTATGTAGGTTCCCTATCGGGCACTTGGACTATGTAGGTTAACTAGCGGGCATTTGGACTATGTAGGTTACCTAGCGGGCACTTGCACTATGTAGGTTCCCTATCGGGCACTTGGAGAACGTAGGTTAACTAGGGGGCACTAGGACAATGTAGGTTACCTAGCGGGCCCTTGGACTATGTAGGTTCCCTAGCGGGCACTTGGATTATGTAGGTTCCCTATCGGGCACTTGGACTATGTAGGTTAACTAGCGGGCACTGGGACTCTCTGGGTTACCTAGCGGGCACTTGGATTATCTAGGTTAACGAACGGGCACTTGGACTATGTAGGTTACCTAGCTGCCACTTGGACTATCTAGGTTAGCTAACAGGCACTTGGACTATTTAGGTTCCCTAGCGGGCACTTGTACTATCTAGGATACCTAGCTGGCACTTGGACTATGTAGGTCAACTAGCGGGCCCTTGGATTATCTAGGTTAGCTAATGGGCCCTTGGACTATCTAGGTGTCCTAAAGGGCACTAGGACTATCTAGGTTACCGAACGGGCACTTGGACTATCAATGTTACCTAAAGGGCACTTGGACTATGTAGGCTAACTAGGGGGCCCTTGGACGATCTAGGTTACCTAGCGGGTACTTGAACTATCTAGGTTAACTAGCGGGCACTTGCACTATCTAGGTTACCTACCGGGCACTTGGAATATGTACGTTAACTAGCGGAAACTTGCACTATGTAGGTTACCTAGCAGGCACTTGGACTATCTAGGTTAACTAGCGGGCACTTGGACTATCTAGGTTAACTAGCGTGCACTTGGACTATGTAGGTTCCTTAGCGGGCACTTGGACTATCTAGGTTCCCTAGCGGGCACTTGTACTATCTAGGTTATCTAGCTGGCACTTGGACTATGTAGGTCAACTAGCGGGCCCTTGGACTATCTAGGTTAGCTAACGGGCACTTAGATTATGTAGGTTAACTAGCGGGCAATTGGAATATGTAGGTTAACTAGCGGACACTTGCACTATGTAGGTTAACTAGCGGGCCCATGGACTATGTAGGTTTATTAGCGGGCCCTTGGACTATCTAGGTTCCCTAAAGGGCACTTGGACTATCTAGGTTACCGAACGGGCACTTGGACTATCTAGGTTACCTAGCGGGCACTTGGACTATGTAGGCTAACTAGGGGGCCCTTGGACGATCTAGGTTACCTAGCGGGTACTTGAACTACCTAGGTTAACTAGCGCGCACTTGCACTATCTAGGTTACCTAGCGGGCACTTGGACTATGTACGTTCCCTCGCGGGCACTTGGAATATCTATATTAACTAGCGGGCACGTGGAATATGTAGGTTAACTAGTGGACACTTGCACTATGTAGGTTACCTAGCAGGCACTTGGACTATCTTGATTTACTAGCGGGCACTTGGACTATCTAGGTTAACTAGCGTGCACTTGGACTATGTAGGTTCCTTAGCGGGCACTTGGACTATCTAGGTTGCCTACCGGGCACTTGGACTATGTAGGTTAACTAGCGTGCCCTTGGACTATCTAGGTTACGTAGCGGGCACTTGGTATATAGGTTAACTAGCGGGCACTTGGACTATGTACGTTAACTAGAGGACGCTTGGACTATCTAGGTTAACTAGTGGGCCCTTGGATTATGTAGATTAACTATCGGGCACTTGGACAATCTAGGTTAACTAGCGGGCCCTTGGACTATCTAGGTTACCTAGCGGGCACTTGGACTATCTAGGTTAACGAACGGGCACTTGGAATATGCAGGTAACCTAGCGGGCACTTGGACTGTCTAGGTTACCTAGCGGGCACTTGGACTTCTCGGTTAACGAACGGGCACTTGGACTATGTAGGTTGCTTAGCGGGCACTTGGATTTTGTGAGTTCCCTATCGGGCACTTGGACTATGTAGGTTACTAGCGTGCATTTGGACTATGTAGGTTACCTAACGGGCACTTGGACTATGTAGGTTCCGTATCGGGCACTTGGACAATGTTGGTTAACTAGCGGGCACTGGGACTATGTAGGTTACCTAGCGGGCACTTGGACTATCTAGGTTAGGTAACGGGCACTTGGACTATCTAGGTTCCCTAGTGGGAACTTGGACTGTGGAGGTTACCTAGCGGCCACCTTGACTATCTTGGTTGCCTAGCGGGCACTTGGACTATGTAGGTTAATTAGCGGACACTTGGACAAACTAGGTTAACGAGCGGACCCTTGCACTATGTAGGTTACCTAGCGGGCACTTGGACTTTGTAGGTCAACTAGCGGGCCCTTGGACTATCTACGTTAGCTAACGGGCACTTGGACTATCTAGGTTACCTAGCGGGCACTTGGACTATACAGTTTACCTAGTAGGCACTTGGACTATGTAGGTCACCTAGTGGGCACTTGGACTATCTAGGTTAACGAACGGGCACTTGGAATATTCAGGTAACCTAGCGGGCACTTGGGCTGTCTAGGTTGCCTAGCGGGCACTTGGACTTCTAGGTTAATGAACGGGCACTTGGACTATGTAGGTTGCTTACCGAGCACTGGGACTATCTAGGTTAGGTAACGGGCACTTTGAGTATCTAGGTTACCTAGCGGGAACTTGGACAATGTAAGTTACCTAGCAGGCACTTGGACTATCTAGGTTACCTAACGGACACTTTGACTATCTAGGTTACATAGCGGGCACTTGGACTATGTAGGTTAACTAGCGAGCACTTGGACTCTAGGTTACCTAGCGGGCACTTGGATTATCTAGGTTACCTAGCGGGCACTTGGACTATCTAAGTTAACGAACGGGCAATTGGACTATATAGTTTACCTAGCGGACACTTGGACTATGTAGGATCCCTATCGGACATTTGGACTACTTAGGTTACCTAGCGGGCACTTGGACTATCTAGGTTAACTAGCAAGCTCTTGCATTATCTAGGTCAACTAGCGGGCCCTTGTACTATGTAGTTTAACTAGCGAGCACTTGGACTATCTAGGTTAACTAGCTGACCTTGGACTACGTAGGTTAACTAGCGGGCCCTTGGACTATGTAGGTTAACTAGCGGGCACTTGGACTATCTAGGTTAAGTAGAGGGCACTTGGACTATCTAGGTTAACTAGCGTGCACTTGGACTATCTAGGTTAACTAGCGGGCACTTGGATGATCAATGTTAACTAGCGGGCACTTGGACTATCTAGGTTAGCTAACCTGCACTTGAACTAAGTATGTCCCCTGGTGGTCACTTGGACAATCTAGGTTAACTAACGGGCACTAGGACTATCTAGGTTAACTAGCGGGCACTTGGACTATCTAGGTTACCTAGCTGGCACTTGGACTATGAAGGTTCCCTAGCGGGCACTTGGATTATCTAGGTTACCTAGCGGGCACTTGGACTATGTAGGTCAACTAGCGGCCCCTTGGACTATCTAGGTTAGCTAACTGGCACTTGGACTATGTAGGTTAACTAGCGGACACTTGCACGATCTAGGTTAACTAGCGGACACTTGGACTATGTAGGTCAACTAGCGGCCCCTAGGACTATCTAGGTTAACTAGAGGGCACTTGGACGATCTAGGTTAACTAGCGGGCACTTGGACAATATAGGTTAACTAGCGGGCACTTGGATGATCAATGTTAACTAGCGGGCACTTGGACTATCTAGGTTAGCTAACGGGCACTTGAACTAAGTATTTCCCCTGGTGGGCACTTGGACACTCTAGGTTAACTAACGGGCACTAGGAGTATCTAGGTTAACTAGCGGGCACTTGGACTATCTAGGTTACCTAGCGGGCACTTGGACTATGTAGGTCAACTAGCGGCCCCTTAGACTATCTAGGTTAGCTAACTGGCACTTGGACTATGTAGGTTAACTAGCGGACACTTGCACGATCTAGGTTAACTAGCGGGCTCTTGCACTATGTAGGTTAACTAGCGGGCCCATTGACTATGTTGTTTAACTAGCGGGCACTTGGACGATCTAGGTTAACTAGCGGGCACTTGGACGATCTAGGTGAACTAGCGGGCACTTGGACGATATAGGTTAACTAGCGGACACTTGGATTATCTAGATAACCTAACGGGTACTTGGACTATGTAGGTTCCCTAGCGGGGACTTGGATTATGTGAGTTCCCTATCGGGCACTTGGACTATGTTGGTTACTAGCGGGCATTTGGACTATGTAGGTTACCTAACGGGCACTTGGACTATGTAGGTTCCGTATCAGCACTTAGAAAATGTTGGTTAACTAGCGGGCACTGGGACTATGTAGGTTACCTAGCAGGCACTTGGATTATCTAGGTTAGGTAACGGGCACTTGGACTATCTAGGTTCCCGAGTGGGAACTTGGACTATGTAGGTTACCTAGCGGCCAATTTGACTATCTAGGTTACCTAGCGGGCACTTGGACTATGTAGGTTCCCTAGCGGGCATTTGGACTATATACATAACCTTGCGGGCACTTAGACTTTGTAGGTTACCTAGCGGGCACTTAGACTTTGTAGGTTACCTAGCGGGTCCTTGGACTATGTAGGTTACCTAGCGGGCACTTGGACGATCTAGGATAACTAGCGTGTACTTGGACTATGTAGGTTAACTAGCAGGCCCTTGGACTATGTAGATTAACTAGCGGCACTTGGACTATCTACGTTAACTAGCGCACCCTTGGACTATGTAGATTCCCTAGCGGGCATTTGGACTATATAGATGACCTAGCGGGCACTTAGAATTTGTAGGTTACCTAGCGGGCAGTTGGACTTTCTAGGTTACCTAGCTGGCACTGAACTATCTACGTTACCTAGCGGGTTCTTGGAGTATGTAGGTTACCTAGCGGGCTGTTGGACTATCTAGGTTACCAAGCGGGCACTTGGATTATCTAGGTTAACTAACGGGCACATGGACTATGTAGGTTCCCTAGCGGGCACTTGGATTATGTAGGTTCCCTATCGGGCACTTGGACTATGTAGGTTAACTAGAGGGCATTTGGACTATGTAGGTTACCTAGCGGGCACTTGGACTATGTAGGTTCCCTTTCGGGCACTTGGAGAATGTAGGTTAACTAGGGGGCACTAGGACTATGTATGTTACCTAGCGGGCCCTTGGACTATCTAGGTTACCTAGCGGGCATTTGGACTATGTAGGCTCCCTAGCGGTCATTTGGACTATATAGATTGCCTAGCGGGCACTTAGATTTTGTAGGTTACCAAGCGGGCACTTGGACTATCTAGGCTTACTAACGGGCAGTTGGACTATGTAGGTTCCCTAGCGGGCCCTTGGACTATGTAAGATCCCTAGCGGGCACTTGGACTATTTGGGTTCCCTAGCGGGCATTTGGACTATCTAGGTTACCTAACGGGCACTTGGACTATGTAAGTTCCCTAGCGGGCACTTGGATTATGTAGGTTCCCTATCGGGCACTTGGACTATGTAGGTTAACTAGCGGGCATTTGGACTATGTAGGTTACCTAGCGGGCACTTGCACTATGTAGGTTCCCTATCGGGCACTTGGAGAACGTAGGTTAACTAGGGGGCACTAGGACAATGTAGGTTACCTAGCGGGCCCTTGGACTATCTAGGTTACCTAGGGGGAACCTGGACTATGTAGGTTAACTAGTGGGCACTTGGACTATGTAGGTTCCCTAGCGGGCACTTGGACTTTGTAGGTTCCCTAGCGGGCACTTGGATTATGTAGGTTCCCTATCGGGCACTTGGACTATGTAGGTTAACTAGCGGGCACTTGGACTCTCTGGGTTACCTAGCGGGCACTTGGATTATCTAGGTTAACGAACGGGCACTTGGACTATGTAGGTTACCTAGCTGCCACTTGGACTATCTAGGTTAGCTAACAGGCACTTGGACTATTTAGGTTCCCTAGCGGGCACTTGTACTATCTAGGATACCGAGCTGGCTCTTAGACTATGTAGGTCAACTAGCGGGCCCTTGGACTATCTAGGTTAGCTAACGGGCCCTTGGACTATCTAGGTGTCCTAAAGGGCACTTGGACTATCTAGGTTACCGAACAGGCACTTGGACTATCAAAGTTACCTAAAGGGCACTTGGACTATGTAGGCTAACTAGGGGGCCCTTGGACGATCTAGGTTACCTAGCGGGTACTTGAACTATCTAGGTTAACTAGGGGGCACTTGCACTATCTAGGTTACCTACCGGGCACTTGGAATATGTAGGTTAACTAGCGGACTCTTGCACTATGTAGGTTACCTAGCAGGCACTTGGACTATCTAGGTTAACTAGCGGGCACTTGGACTATCTAGGTTAACTAGCGTGCACTTGGACTATGTAGGTTCCTTAGCGGGCACTTGGACTATCTAGGTTGCCTAGCGGGCACTTATCCTATGTAGGTTAACTAGCGTGTCCTTGGACTATATAGGTTACGTAGCGGGCACTTAGTATATAGTTTAACTAGCGGGCACTTGGACTATATAGGTTAACTAGCGGACACTTGCACGATCTAGGTTTACTAGCGGTCCCTTTCACTATGTAGGTTTACTAGCGGGCCCATGGATTATGTAGGTTTACTAGCAGGCACTTGGACTATCTAGGTTAACAAGCGGGCACTTGGACTATGTAGTTTCCCTAGCGGGCATTTGGAGTATTTAGGTTACCTAGCGGGCACTTGAACTATGTACGTTACCTAGCGGGCACTTGGACTATCTAGATTACCTAGTAGGCACTTTGACTATCTAGGTTAACTAACGGGCACTTGGACTATGTAGGTTGCCTAGCGGGCACTTGGATTATGTAGGTAACCTATCGGGCACTTGGACTATGTAGGTTAACTAGCGGCCACTTGCACTGTCTAGGTTACCTAGCGGGCACTTAAATTATCTAGGTTAATGAACGGGCACTTGGACTATGTAGGTTACCTAGTCGCCACTTGGACTATCTAGGTTAGCTAACAGGCACATGGACTATCTAGGTTCCCTAGCGGGCACTTGTACTATCTAGGTTATCTAGCTGGCACTTGGACTATGTAGGTCAACTAGCGGGCCCTTGGACTATCTAGGTTAGCTAACGGGCACTTAGATTATGTAGGTTAACTAGCGGGCCCTTGGAATATGTAGGTTAACTAGCGGACACTTGCACTATGTAGGTTAACTAGCGGGCCCATGGACTATGTAGGTTTATTAGCGGGCCCTTGGACTATCTAGGTTCCCTAAAGGGCACTTGGACTATCTAGGTTACCGAACGGGCACTTGGACTATCTAGGTTACCTAGCGGGCACTTGGACTATGTAGGCTAACTAGGGGGCCCTTGGACGATCTAGGTTACCTCGCGGGTACTTGAACTATCTAGGTTAACTAGTGGGCACTTGAACTATGTACGTTCCCTAGCGGGCACTTGGAATATCTATGTTAACTAGCGGGCACGTGGAATATGTAGGTTAACTAGTGGACACTTGCACTATGTAGGTTACCTAGCAGGCACTTGGACTATCTAGATTTACTAGCGGGTACTTGGACTATCTAGGTTAACTAGCGTGCACTTGGACTATGTAGGATCCTTAGCGGGCATTTGGACTATCTAGGTTGCCTACCGGGCACTTGGACTATATAGGTTAACTAGCGTGCCCTTGGACTATCTAGGTTACGTAGCGGGCACTTGGTATGTAGGTTAACTAGCGGGCACTTTGACTATGTACGTTAACTAGAGGACGCTTGGACTATCTAGGTTAACTAGTGGGCCCTTGGACTATGTAGATTAACTATCGGGCACTTGGACAATCTAGGTTAACTAGCGGGCCTTTGGACTATCTAGGTTACCTAGCGGGCACTTGGACTATCTAGGTTAACGAACGGGCACTTGGAATATGCAGGTAACCTAGCGGGCACTTAGACTGTCTAGGTTACCTAGCGGGCACTTGGACTTCTCGGTTAACGAACGGGCACTTGGACTATGTAGTTTGCTTCGCGGGCACTTGGACTATCTAGGTTAGGTAACGGGCACTTTGAGTATCTAGGTTACCTAGCGGGAACTTGGACAATGTAAGTTACCTAGCGGACATTTGGACTATTTAGGTTACCTAACGGGCACTTTGACTATCTAGGTTACATAGCGGGCACTTGGACTATGTAGGTTAACTAGCAAGCACTTGGACTCAAGGTTACCTTGCGGGCACTTGGACTATCTAGGTTACCTAGCGGGCCCTTGGACTATGTAGGTTTCCTAGCGGGCACTTGGACTATCTAGGTTAACAAATGGACACTTGGACTATGTAGGTAACCTAGCGGGCACTTGGAAAGTCTAGGTTACCTAGCGGGCACTTGGACTATCTAGGTAAACGAACGGGCACTTGGACTATGTAGGATTCCTATCGGACATTTGGACTACCTAGGTTACCTAGCGGGCACTTGGACTATGTAGGTTAACTATCGGGAACTTGGGCTATTTAGGTCAACTAGCGGGCCCTTGTACTATGTAGGTTAACTAGCGAGCACTTGGACTATCTAGGTTAACTAGCGGACCTTGGACTACGTAGATTAACTAGCGGGCCCTCGGACTATCTAGGTTAACTAGCGGGCACTTGGATGGTCAATGTTAACTAGCGGACACTTGGACTATGTAGGTTAACTAGTGGGCATTTGGACTATGTAGGTTACCTAGAGGGCATTTGGACTATGTAGGTTCTCTATCGGGCACTTGGAGAATGTAGGTTACCTGGGGTGTCGTGCATCAACATTGTAAGCAGAGTTCACTGAAGTCCCTCAGTGAAGTTTTCTCCAGTATCCTACGTCTACGTTCCTAAAATTTACTCTGCGGTTTCTGATGACTCTGGGTTACGAACGGCCACCATTCGCCGTTCTCCTTACACTCGTGCGTCTCCATCGACCTTAAAGGAAAGGGAGGACACGCAGATGCTGGCAGCTAAATTCAGCAGAGTTTGTCTCAACACAAAAGAGACAGCTCTGTGGGGACCCGTCTTCCATGGTAAAGCATTTCCTAATGAATAAGAAATCTTCCCATCGCAATGACAATATGAGAGAATTGCCACCGGTGGATTTGCCGATGTGCCTATAAACATCTTCTTCAGGCCATGAAGTAGTGAAGCACGGGAACCCAGGCGCTTCACCCTTTTTCCTAGACCAGTGAAACTTAAAGAGCCACTATTGACCTGTGTGACATGACGTTGCTGGAAGCATCAGTGTACAGAGGCATGGGAACCTCAAAGGAGTTTCATCCGTGTGTAAATAACAACCAGGCTGAACTTCATGGCAGGGTTCCAGATTCCCAGGAATTCCACGGGCTGTATTGCTCAGAGATAGAACCTACTGCTTGGGGCACACTTAATCTGAAAAACTTGCTGGACTCACGGCTTTCCCAAAGACCCAAGATTCTCAAAGAGCGAGCGTAAGTTTGACGCAAAAACAAACTGCCGGTGGCGCCTTTGGACCTTGAAACCGGCAAGAAGCAAGATTTCCCTTAAACCATGAATCTCAGAAACATTGTGACAGTGAAGGAAAACCAGTGAGAGCAGATGTACTTCCCATAATCCAACACTTAAATTAGACCTCATACCTAAATCCTATCCTAAAAACAACCCTAATCCTAACCCTAAACTAGGTGAAAAGCTAACCCTAGGTATAAACCTAAACAGAGATGTAACCCTAAGCCTAGGTCTAACTGTATTCTCCTAACCTGAAACTTAACCCTAACCTAAGGCTCACCCTAAAGCAAGCCCTAACCATAACTGTATGTCTACCCTAAGGCTAACCCTAATCCTAACCCCAAATCTGATGTGAACATGCAGCTCCCCCTACAACTAACCTTACTCCTAACCGTCATTCTTCGCCTGAACCTAACTTAACTCTATCCCTCACCTTCAATCGAAGCCTCCATAGCACCGTTAATGTAATCCAATCCCTTAAACTAGACAGAGAGCTAAACTTAACCATAACCCAAACGGATGTAACACACAAACCGTAAGCCTGAACCCAACTCTTAACCTCGCACACTGTCTAACCCTCACACAAATATTAACCCCAACCCATATCTAAACGGTCAAGTTTACCGTAGGCCTAAATGAGACAATAGGTTCGCTCATCCTTAAGCACTAAACCCTACTCTTACCTTCCACCTCACACTGCCCCTACATTTGATCCTCAGACTTACCATAACCCGAATCCTCACACAGCCGTAACTCTAACGTGAACTCTAACTCTGTCCCTAAACATGCCCAAATGCCTGTACCTATGCCCGTCTAAAGTTAAACCTAAACCGAAATCTTCTGTGCCACCATTTTGCAGCAGTTTAAAGAAGTACACTGGGAAAGATTTTTCTGCTAGAAAGAAACTACAGGCGGCGTGCCTGAACTGAGAATATCATGCTGCACGAGCTCTTTGGCCTCAGATGCTAGAAGTGCCATGAGTGGGAAGTATAAAGAAACGGGACTTTACTTTCTCCGTGATCATCAAGCTTTGTGGATTCTCTTTGTTCTAGACGCCTGAAATAAAGACAGTTGTCCTGAGTCACCTAAACCTCCACCGAGTGAGGCGCGGGAACTTGCCGGTATCAGAGAATTCCGAAGAAGGCTGAACGTCCACAATTAAATGTTAATTGCCCAGAAAGAAGCGCCAGCCGGATCAGCCTGGGAAACAAGCTTCCATTAGACAATGAAGATGTGAGAATCTGGTACGGCCACAGTTCACGGTTTCCATAGATCCATGCAATTCCGTGTTGAATTTCTGTCCGAAAATGAAACCGCTGGAGCCTCTGTTCAGCAGGTCCTGGTGTAGCTCCCAGAGGCACAATGGTGCTCCTCTAGAATTTGGACGAAAAACGTTTTCACGGGAATAAGCAACCTTGATCAAGCCAGGTGGGTCTTGGAAAAACGAAATTGCTGCGTGTGCCTGCAATACTGACAAGCACTCACCTGTGTCACTCTATGGCGCATTCAGCACAGGAATCTGCATCGATTGAGCCAACACAAAGGAAAGTTCAGGGAGGCAGCACCCGTTTAGAAAAGCATTTGTTCTTCAAAGAGGAGGCCAATATTGTGAAACGACATACCCATGGCAAATAGTTTTCATCGGCAGTTTCATGGAGCAATATTGCGGGGAGAGAAAAGGCACCACCTGAGGGAGGCACGCTCAAAAAAACTACGTAGGGCAGGAGACGGGTCGCCCCCAGGCACTAGGGGTGTCGGGCCTCAACATTGTAAGCAGAGTTCACTGAAGTCCCTCAGTGAAGTTTTCTCCGGTGCCCTTCGTCTACGTTCCTAAAATTTACTCTGCGGTTTCTGATGACTCTGGGTTACGAACGGCCACCATTCGCCGTTCTCCTTACACTCGTGCGTCTCCATCGACCTTAAAGGAAAGGGAGGACACGCAGATGCTGGCAGCTAAATTCAGCAGAGTTTGTCTCAACACAAAAGAGACAGCTCTGTGGGGACCCGTCTTCCATGGTAAAACATTTCCTAACGAATAAGAAATCTTCCCATGGCAATGACAATGTGAGAGAATTGCCACCGGTGGATTTGCCGATGTGCCTATAAACATCTTCTTCAGGCCATGAAGTAGTGAAGCACGGGAACCCAGGCGCTTCACCCTTTTTCCTAGACCAGTGAAACTTAAAGAGCCACTATTGACCTGTGTGACATGACGTTGCTGGAAGCATCAGTGTACAGAGGCATGGGAACCTCAAAGGAGTTTCTTCCGTGTGTAAATAACAACCAGGCTGAACTTCATGGCAGGGTTCCAGATTCCCAGGAATTCCACGGGCTGTATTGCTCAGAGATAGAACCTACTGCTTGGGGCACACTTAATCTGAAAAACTTGCTGGACTCACGGCTTTCCCAAAGACCCAAGATTCTCAAAGAGCGAGCGTAAGTTTGACGCAAAAACAAACTGCCGGTGGCGCCTTTGGACCTTGAAACCGGCAAGAAGCAAGATTTCCCTTAAACCATGAATCTCAGAATCATTGTGACAGTGAAGGAAAACCAGTGAGAGCAGATGTACTTCCCATAATCCAACACTTAAATTAGACCTCATACCTAAATCCTATCCTAAAAACAACCCTAATCCTAACCCTAAACTAGGTGAAAAGCTAACCCTAGGTATAAACCTAAACAGAGATGTAACCCTAAGCCTAGGTCTAACTGTATTCTCCTAACCTGAAACTTAACCCTAACCTAAGGCTCACCCTAAAGCAAGCCCTAACCATAACTGTATGTCTACCCTAAGGCTAACCCTAATCCTAACCCCAAATCTGATGTGAACATGCAGCTCCCCCTACAACTAACCTTACTCCTAACCGTCATTCTTCGCCTGAACCTAACTTAACTCTATCCCTCACCTTCAATCGAAGCCTCCATAGCACCGTTAATGTAATCCAATCCCTTAAACTAGACAGAGAGCTAAACTTAACCATAACCCAAACGGATGTAACACACAAACCGTAAGCCTGAACCCAACTCTTAACCTCGCACACTGTCTAACCCTCACACAAATATTAACCCCAACCCATATCTAAACGGTCAAGTTTACCGTAGGCCTAAATGAGACAATAGGTTCGCTCATCCTTAAGCACTAAACCCTACTCTTACCTTCCACCTCACACTGCCCCTACATTTGATCCTCAGACTTACCATAACCCGAATCCTCACACAGCCGTAACTCTAACGTGAACTCTAACTCTGTCCCTAAACATGCCCAAATGCCTGTACCTATGCCCGTCTAAAGTTAAACCTAAACCGAAATCTTCTGTGCCACCATTTTGCAGCAGTTTAAAGAAGTACACTGGGAAAGATTTTTCTGCTAGAAAGAAACTGCAGGCGGCGTGCCTGAACTGAGAATATCATGCTGCACGAGCTCTTTGGCCTCAGATGCTAGAAGTGCCATGAGTGGGAAGTATAAAGAAACGGGACTTTACTTTCTCCGTGATCATCAAGCTTTGTGGATTCTCTTTGTTCTAGACGCCTGAAATAAAGACAGTTGTCCTGAGTCACCTAAACCTCCACCGAGTGAGGCGCGGGAACTTGCCGGTATCAGAGAATTCCGAAGAAGGCTGAACGTCCACAATTAAATGTTAATTGCCCAGAAAGAAGCGCCAACCGGATCAGCCTGGGAAACAAGCTTCCATTGGACAATGAAGATGTGAGAATCTGGTACGGCCACAGTTCACGGTTTCCATAGATCCATGCAATTCCGTGTTGAATTTCTGTCCGAAAATGAAACCGCTGGAGCCTCTGTTCAGCAGGTCCTGGTGTAGCTCCCAGAGGCACAATGGTGCTCCTCTAGAATTTGGACGAAAAACGTTTTCACGGGAATAAGCAACCTTGATCAAGCCAGGTGGGTCTTGGAAAAACGAAATTGCTGCGTGTGCCTGCAATACTGACAAGCACTCACCTGTGTCACTCTATGGCGCATTCAGCACAGGAATCTGCATCGATTGAGCCAACACAAAGGAAAGTTCAGGGAGGCAGCACCCGTTTAGAAAAGCATTTGTTCTTCAAAGAGGAGGCCAATATTGTGAAACGACATACCCATGGCAAATAGTTTTCATCGGCAGTTTCATGGAGCAATATTGCGGGGAGAGAAAAGGCACCACCTGAGGGAGGCACGCTCAAAAAAACTACGTAGGGCAGGAGACGGGTCGCCCCCAGGCACTAGGGGTGTCGGGCCTCAACATTGTAAGCAGAGTTCACTGAAGTCCCTCAGTGAAGTTTTCTCCGGTGCCCTTCGTCTACGTTCCTAAAATTTACTCTGCGGTTTCTGATGACTCTGGGTTACGAACGGCCACCATTCGCCGTTCTCCTTACACTCGTGCGTCTCCATCGACCTTAAAGGAAAGGGAGGACACGCAGATGCTGGCAGCTAAATTCAGCAGAGTTTGTCTCAACACAAAAGAGACAGCTCTGTGGGGACCCGTCTTCCATGGTAAAACATTTCCTAACGAATAAGAAATCTTCCCATCGCAATGACAATGTGAGAGAATTGCCACCGGTGGATTTGCCGATGTGCCTATAAACATCTTCTTCAGGCCATGAAGTAGTGAAGCACGGGAACCCAGGCGCTTCACCCTTTTTCCTAGACCAGTGAAACTTAAAGAGCCACTATTGACCTGTGTGACATGACGTTGCTGGAAGCATCAGTGTACAGAGGCATGGGAACCTCAAAGGAGTTTCTTCCGTGTGTAAATAACAACCAGGCTGAACTTCATGGCAGGGTTCCAGATTGCCAGGAATTCCACGGGCTGTATTGCTCAGAGATAGAACCTACTGCTTGGGGCACACTTAATCTGAAAAACTTGCTGGACTCACGGCTTTCCCAAAGACCCAAGATTCTCAAAGAGCGAGCGTAAGTTTGACGCAAAAACAAACTGCCGGTGGCGCCTTTGGACCTTGAAACCGGCAAGAAGCAAGATTTCCCTTAAACCATGAATCTCAGAATCATTGTGACAGTGAAGGAAAACCAGTGAGAGCAGATGTACTTCCCATAATCCAACACTTAAATTAGACCTCATACCTAAATCCTATCCTAAAAACAACCCTAATCCTAACCCTAAACTAGGTGAAAAGCTAACCCTAGGTATAAACCTAAACAGAGATGTAACCCTAAGCCTAGGTCTAACTGTATTCTCCTAACCTGAAACTTAACCCTAACCTAAGGCTCACCCTAAAGCAAGCCCTAACCATAACCGTATGTCTACCCTAAGGCTAACCCTAATCCTAACCCCAAATCTGATGTGAACATGCAGCTCCCCCTACAACTAACCTTACTCCTAACCGTCATTCTTCGCCTGAACCTAACTTAACTCTATCCCTCACCTTCAATCGAAGCCTCCATAGCACCGTTAATGTAATCCAATCCCTTAAACTAGACAGAGAGCTAAACTTAACCATAACCCAAACGGATGTAACACACAAACCGTAAGCCTGAACCCAACTCTTAACCTCGCACACTGTCTAACCCTCACACAAATATTAACCCCAACCCATATCTAAACGGTCAAGTTTACCGTAGGCCTAAATGAGACAATAGGTTCGCTCATCCTTAAGCACTAAACCCTACTCTTACCTTCCACCTCACACTGCCCCTACATTTGATCCTCAGACTTACCATAACCCGAATCCTCACACAGCCGTAACTCTAACGTGAACTCTAACTCTGTCCCTAAACATGCCCAAATGCCTGTACCTATGCCCGTCTAAAGTTAAACCTAAACCGAAATCTTCTGTGCCACCATTTTGCAGCAGTTTAAAGAAGTACACTGGGAAAGATTTTTCTGCTAGAAAGAAACTGCAGGCGGCGTGCCTGAACTGAGAATATCATGCTGCACGAGCTCTTTGGCCTCAGATGCTAGAAGTGCCATGAGTGGGAAGTATAAAGAAACGGGACTTTACTTTCTCCGTGATCATCAAGCTTTGTGGATTCTCTTTGTTCTAGACGCCTGAAATAAAGACAGTTGTCCTGAGTCACCTAAACCTCCACCGAGTGAGGCGCGGGAACTTGCCGGTATCAGAGAATTCCGAAGAAGGCTGAACGTCCACAATTAAATGTTAATTGCCCAGAAAGAAGCGCCAACCGGATCAGCCTGGGAAACAAGCTTCCATTGGACAATGAAGATGTGAGAATCTGGTACGGCCACAGTTCACGGTTTCCATAGATCCATGCAATTCCGTGTTGAATTTCTGTCCGAAAATGAAACCGCTGGAGCCTCTGTTCAGCAGGTCCTGGTGTAGCTCCCAGAGGCACAATGGTGCTCCTCTAGAATTTGGACGAAAAACGTTTTCACGGGAATAAGCAACCTTGATCAAGCCAGGTGGGTCTTGGAAAAACGAAATTGCTGCGTGTGCCTGCAATACTGACAAGCACTCACCTGTGTCACTCTATGGCGCATTCAGCACAGGAATCTGCATCGATTGAGCCAACACAAAGGAAAGTTCAGGGAGGCAGCACCCGTTTAGAAAAGCATTTGTTCTTCAAAGAGGAGGCCAATATTGTGAAACGACATACCCATGGCAAATAGTTTTCATCGGCAGTTTCATGGAGCAATATTGCGGGGAGAGAAAAGGCACCACCTGAGGGAGGCACGCTCAAAAAAAACTACGTAGGGCAGGAGACGGGTCGCCCCCAGGCACTAGGGGTGTCGGGCCTCAACATTGTAAGCAGAGTTCACTGAAGTCCCTCAGTGAAGTTTTCTCCGGTGTCCTTCGTCTACGTTCCTAAAATTTACTCTGCGGTTTCTGATGACTCTGGGTTACGAACGGCCACCATTCGCCGTTCTCCTTACACTCGTGCGTCTCCATCGACCTTAAAGGAAAGGGAGGACACGCAGATGCTGGCAGCTAAATTCAGCAGAGTTTGTCTCAACACAAAAGAGACAGCTCTGTGGGGACCCGTCTTCCATGGTAAAACATTTCCTAACGAATAAGAAATCTTCCCATCGCAATGACAATGTGAGAGAATTGCCACCGGTGGATTTGCCGATGTGCCTATAAACTTCTTCAGGCCATGAAGTAGTGAAGCACGGGAACCCAGGCGCTTCACCCTTTTTCCTAGACCAGTGAAACTTAAAGAGCCACTATTGACCTGTGTGACATGACGTTGCTGGAAGCATCAGTGTACAGAGGCATGGGAACCTCAAAGGAGTTTCTTCCGTGTGTAAATAACAACCAGGCTGAACTTCATGGCAGGGTTCCAGATTGCCAGGAATTCCACGGGCTGTATTGCTCAGAGATAGAACCTACTGCTTGGGGCACACTTAATCTGAAAAACTTGCTGGACTCACGGCTTTCCCAAAGACCCAAGATTCTCAAAGAGCGAGCGTAAGTTTGACGCAAAAACAAACTGCCGGTGGCGCCTTTGGACCTTGAAACCGGCAAGAAGCAAGATTTCCCTTAAACCATGAATCTCAGAATCATTGTGACAGTGAAGGAAAACCAGTGAGAGCAGATGTACTTCCCATAATCCAACACTTAAATTAGACCTCATACCTAAATCCTATCCTAAAAACAACCCTAATCCTAACCCTAAACTAGGTGAAAAGCTAACCCTAGGTGTAAACCTAAACAGAGATGTAACCCTAAGCCTAGGTCTAACTGTATTCTCCTAACCTGAAACTTAACCCTAACCTAAGGCTCACCCTAAAGCAAGCCCTAACCATAACCGTATGTCTACCCTAAGGCTAACCCTAATCCTAACCCCAAATCTGATGTGAACATGCAGCTCCCCCTACAACTAACCTTACTCCTAACCGTCATTCTTCGCCTGAACCTAACTTAACTCTATCCCTCACCTTCAATCGAAGCCTCCATAGCACCGTTAATGTAATCCAATCCCTTAAACTAGACAGAGAGCTAAACTTAACCATAACCCAAACGGATGTAACACACAAACCGTAAGCCTGAACCCAACTCTTAACCTCGCACACTGTCTAACCCTCACACAAATATTAACCCCAACCCATATCTAAACAGTCAAGTTTACCGTAGGCCTAAATGAGACAATAGGTTCGCTCATCCTTAAGCACTAAACCCTACTCTTACCTTCCACCTCACACTGCCCCTACATTTGATCCTCAGACTTACCATAACCCGAATCCTCACACAGCCGTAACTCTAACGTGAACTCTAACTCTGTCCCTAAACATGCCCAAATGCCTGTACCTATGCCCGTCTAAAGTTAAACCTAAACCGAAATCTTCTGTGCCACCATTTTGCAGCAGTTTAAAGAAGTACACTGGGAAAGATTTTTCTGCTAGAAAGAAACTGCAGGCGGCGTGCCTGAACTGAGAATATCATGCTGCACGAGCTCTTTGGCCTCAGATGCTAGAAGTGCCATGAGTGGGAAGTATAAAGAAACGGGACTTTACTTTCTCCGTGATCATCAAGCTTTGTGGATTCTCTTTGTTCTAGACGCCTGAAATAAAGACAGTTGTCCTGAGTCACCTAAACCTCCACCGAGTGAGGCGCGGGAACTTGCCGGTATCAGAGAATTCCGAAGAAGGCTGAACGTCCACAATTAAATGTTAATTGCCCAGAAAGAAGCGCCAGCCGGATCAGCCTGGGAAACAAGCTTCCATTAGACAATGAAGATGTGAGAATCTGGTACGGCCACAGTTCACGGTTTCCATAGATCCATGCAATTCCGTGTTGAATTTCTGTCCGAAAATGAAACCGCTGGAGCCTCTGTTCAGCAGGTCCTGGTGTAGCTCCCAGAGGCACAATGGTGCTCCTCTAGAATTTGGACGAAAAACGTTTTCACGGGAATAAGCAACCTTGATCAAGCCAGGTGGGTCTTGGAAAAACGAAATTGCTGCGTGTGCCTGCAATACTGACAAGCACTCACCTGTGTCACTCTATGGCGCATTCAGCACAGGAATCTGCATCGATTGAGCCAACACAAAGGAAAGTTCAGGGAGGCAGCACCCGTTTAGAAAAGCATTTGTTCTTCAAAGAGGAGGCCAATATTGTGAAACGACATACCCATGGCAAATAGTTTTCATCGGCAGTTTCATGGAGCAATATTGCGGGGAGAGAAAAGGCACCACCTGAGGGAGGCACGCTCAAAAAAACTACGTAGGGCAGGAGACGGGTCGCCCCCAGGCACTAGGGGTGTCGGGCCTCAACATTGTAAGCAGAGTTCACTGAAGTCCCTCAGTGAAGTTTTCTCCGGTGTCCTTCGTCTACGTTCCTAAAATTTACTCTGCGGTTTCTGATGACTCTGGGTTACGAACGGCCACCATTCGCCGTTCTCCTTACACTCGTGCGTCTCCATCGACCTTAAAGGAAAGGGAGGACACGCAGATGCTGGCAGCTAAATTCAGCAGAGTTTGTCTCAACACAAAAGAGACAGCTCTGTGGGGACCCGTCTTCCATGGTAAAACATTTCCTAACGAATAAGAAATCTTCCCATGGCAATGACAATGTGAGAGAATTGCCACCGGTGGATTTGCCGATGTGCCTATAAACATCTTCTTCAGGCCATGAAGTAGTGAAGCACGGGAACCCAGGCGCTTCACCCTTTTTCCTAGACCAGTGAAACTTAAAGAGCCACTATTGACCTGTGTGACATGACGTTGCTGGAAGCATCAGTGTACAGAGGCATGGGAACCTCAAAGGAGTTTCTTCCGTGTGTAAATAACAACCAGGCTGAACTTCATGGCAGGGTTCCAGATTGCCAGGAATTCCACGGGCTGTATTGCTCAGAGATAGAACCTACTGCTTGGGGCACACTTAATCTGAAAAACTTGCTGGACTCACGGCTTTCCCAAAGACCCAAGATTCTCAAAGAGCGAGCGTAAGTTTGACGCAAAAACAAACTGCCGGTGGCGCCTTTGGACCTTGAAACCGGCAAGAAGCAAGATTTCCCTTAAACCACGAATCTCAGAAACATTGTGACAGTGAAGGAAAACCAGTGAGAGCAGATGTACTTCCCATAATCCAACACTTAAATTAGACCTCATACCTAAATCCTATCCTAAAAACAACCCTAATCCTAACCCTAAACTAGGTGAAAAGCTAACCCTAGGTGTAAACCTAAACAGAGATGTAACCCTAAGCCTAGGTCTAACTGTATTCTCCTAACCTGAAACTTAACCCTAACCTAAGGCTCACCCTAAAGCAAGCCCTAACCATAACCGTATGTCTACCCTAAGGCTAACCCTAATCCTAACCCCAAATCTGATGTGAACATGCAGCTCCCCCTACAACTAACCTTACTCCTAACCGTCATTCTTCGCCTGAACCTAACTTAACTCTATCCCTCACCTTCAATCGAAGCCTCCATAGCACCGTTAATGTAATCCAATCCCTTAAACTAGACAGAGAGCTAAACTTAACCATAACCCAAACGGATGTAACACACAAACCGTAAGCCTGAACCCAACTCTTAACCTCGCACACTGTCTAACCCTCACACAAATATTAACCCCAACCCATATCTAAACGGTCAAGTTTACCGTAGGCCTAAATGAGACAATAGGTTCGCTCATCCTTAAGCACTAAACCCTACTCTTACCTTCCACCTCACACTGCCCCTACATTTGATCCTCAGACTTACCATAACCCGAATCCTCACACAGCCGTAACTCTAACGTGAACTCTAACTCTGTCCCTAAACATGCCCAAATGCCTGTACCTATGCCCGTCTAAAGTTAAACCTAAACCGAAATCTTCTGTGCCACCATTTTGCAGCAGTTTAAAGAAGTACACTGGGAAAGATTTTTCTGCTAGAAAGAAACTGCAGGCGGCGTGCCTGAACTGAGAATATCATGCTGCACGAGCTCTTTGGCCTCAGATGCTAGAAGTGCCATGAGTGGGAAGTATAAAGAAACGGGACTTTACTTTCTCCGTGATCATCAACCTTTGTGGATTCTCTTTGTTCTAGACGCCTGAAATAAAGACAGTTGTCCTGAGTCACCTAAACCTCCACCGAGTGAGGCGCGGGAACTTGCCGGTATCAGAGAATTCCGAAGAAGGCTGAACGTCCACAATTAAATGTTAATTGCCCAGAAAGAAGCGCCAGCCGGATCAGCCTGGGAAACAAGCTTCCATTAGACAATGAAGATGTGAGAATCTGGTACGGCCACAGTTCACGGTTTCCATAGATCCATGCAATTCCGTGTTGAATTTCTGTCCGAAAATGAAACCGCTGGAGCCTCTGTTCAGCAGGTCCTGGTGTAGCTCCCAGAGGCACAATGGTGCTCCTCTAGAATTTGGACGAAAAACGTTTTCACGGGAATAAGCAACCTTGATCAAGCCAGGTGGGTCTTGGAAAAACGAAATTGCTGCGTGTGCCTGCAATACTGACAAGCACTCACCTGTGTCACTCTATGGCGCATTCAGCACAGGAATCTGCATCGATTGAGCCAACACAAAGGAAAGTTCAGGGAGGCAGCACCCGTTTAGAAAAGCATTTGTTCTTCAAAGAGGAGGCCAATATTGTGAAACGACATACCCATGGCAAATAGTTTTCATCGGCAGTTTCATGGAGCAATATTGCGGGGAGAGAAAAGGCACCACCTGAGGGAGGCACGCTCAAAAAAACTACGTAGGGCAGGAGACGGGTCGCCCCCAGGCACTAGGGGTGTCGGGCCTCAACATTGTAAGCAGAGTTCACTGAAGTCCCTCAGTGAAGTTTTCTCCGGTGTCCTTCGTCTACGTTCCTAAAATTTACTCTGCGGTTTCTGATGACTCTGGGTTACGAACGGCCACCATTCGCCGTTCTCCTTACACTCGTGCGTCTCCATCGACCTTAAAGGAAAGGGAGGACACGCAGATGCTGGCAGCTAAATTCAGCAGAGTTTGTCTCAACACAAAAGAGACAGCTCTGTGGGGACCCGTCTTCCATGGTAAAACATTTCCTAACGAATAAGAAATCTTCCCATCGCAATGACAATGTGAGAGAATTGCCACCGGTGGATTTGCCGATGTGCCTATAAACATCTTCTTCAGGCCATAAAGTAGTGAAGCACGGGAACCCAGGCGCTTCACCCTTTTTCCTAGACCAGTGAAACTTAAAGAGCCACTATTGACCTGTGTGACATGACGTTGCTGGAAGCATCAGTGTACAGAGGCATGGGAACCTCAAAGGAGTTTCTTCCGTGTGTAAATAACAACCAGGCTGAACTTCATGGCAGGGTTCCAGATTGCCAGGAATTCCACGGGCTGTATTGCTCAGAGATAGAACCTACTGCTTGGGGCACACTTAATCTGAAAAACTTGCTGGACTCACGGCTTTCCCAAAGACCCAAGATTCTCAAAGAGCGAGCGTAAGTTTGACGCAAAAACAAACTGCCGGTGGCGCCTTTGGACCTTGAAACCGGCAAGAAGCAAGATTTCCCTTAAACCACGAATCTCAGAAACATTGTGACAGTGAAGGAAAACCAGTGAGAGCAGATGTACTTCCCATAATCCAACACTTAAATTAGACCTCATACCTAAATCCTATCCTAAAAACAACCCTAATCCTAACCCTAAACTAGGTGAAAAGCTAACCCTAGGTGTAAACCTAAACAGAGATGTAACCCTAAGCCTAGGTCTAACTGTATTCTCCTAACCTGAAACTTAACCCTAACCTAAGGCTCACCCTAAAGCAAGCCCTAACCATAACCGTATGTCTACCCTAAGGCTAACCCTAATCCTAACCCCAAATCTGATGTGAACATGCAGCTCCCCCTACAACTAACCTTACTCCTAACCGTCATTCTTCGCCTGAACCTAACTTAACTCTATCCCTCACCTTCAATCGAAGCCTCCATAGCACCGTTAATGTAATCCAATCCCTTAAACTAGACAGAGAGCTAAACTTAACCATAACCCAAACGGATGTAACACACAAACCGTAAGCCTGAACCCAACTCTTAACCTCGCGCACAGTCTAACCCTCACACAAATATTAACCCCAACCCATATCTAAACGGTCAAGTTTACCGTAGGCCTAAATGAGACAATAGGTTCGCTCATCCTTAAGCACTAAACCCTACTCTTACCTTCCACCTCACACTGCCCCTACATTTGATCCTCAGACTTACCATAACCCGAATCCTCACACAGCCGTAACTCTAACGTGAACTCTAACTCTGTCCCTAAACATGCCCAAATGCCTGTACCTATGCCCGTCTAAAGTTAAACCTAAACCGAAATCTTCTGTGCCACCATTTTGCAGCAGTTTAAAGAAGTACACTGGGAAAGATTTTTCTGCTAGAAAGAAACTGCAGGCGGCGTGCCTGAACTGAGAATATCATGCTGCACGAGCTCTTTGGCCTCAGATGCTAGAAGTGCCATGAGTGGGAAGTATAAAGAAACGGGACTTTACTTTCTCCGTGATCATCAAGCTTTGTGGATTCTCTTTGTTCTAGACGCCTGAAATAAAGACAGTTGTCCTGAGTCACCTAAACCTCCACCGAGTGAGGCGCGGGAACTTGCCGGTATCAGAGAATTCCGAAGAAGGCTGAACGTCCACAATTAAATGTTAATTGCCCAGAAAGAAGCGCCAGCCGGATCAGCCTGGGAAACAAGCTTCCATTAGACAATGAAGATGTGAGAATCTGGTACGGCCACAGTTCACGGTTTCCATAGATCCATGCAATTCCGTGTTGAATTTCTGTCCGAAAATGAAACCGCTGGAGCCTCTGTTCAGCAGGTCCTGGTGTAGCTCCCAGAGGCACAATGGTGCTCCTCTAGAATTTGGACGAAAAACGTTTTCACGGGAATAAGCAACCTTGATCAAGCCAGGTGGGTCTTGGAAAAACGAAATTGCTGCGTGTGCCTGCAATACTGACAAGCACTCACCTGTGTCACTCTATGGCGCATTCAGCACAGGAATCTGCATCGATTGAGCCAACACAAAGGAAAGTTCAGGGAGGCAGCACCCGTTTAGAAAAGCATTTGTTCTTCAAAGAGGAGGCCAATATTGTGAAACGACATACCCATGGCAAATAGTTTTCATCGGCAGTTTCATGGAGCAATATTGCGGGGAGAGAAAAGGCACCACCTGAGGGAGGCACGCTCAAAAAAACTACGTAGGGCAGGAGACGGGTCGCCCCCAGGCACTAGGGGTGTCGGGCCTCAACATTGTAAGCAGAGTTCACTGAAGTCCCTCAGTGAAGTTTTCTCCGGTGTCCTTCGTCTACGTTCCTAAAATTTACTCTGCGGTTTCTGATGACTCTGGGTTACGAACGGCCACCATTCGCCGTTCTCCTTACACTCGTGCGTCTCCATCGACCTTAAAGGAAAGGGAGGACACGCAGATGCTGGCAGCTAAATTCAGCAGAGTTTGTCTCAACACAAAAGAGACAGCTCTGTGGGGACCCGTCTTCCATGGTAAAACATTTCCTAACGAATAAGAAATCTTCCCATGGCAATGACAATGTGAGAGAATTGCCACCGGTGGATTTGCCGATGTGCCTATAAACATCTTCAGGCCATGAAGTAGTGAAGCACGGGAACCCAGGCGCTTCACCCTTTTTCCTAGACCAGTGAAACTTAAAGAGCCACTATTGACCTGTGTGACATGACGTTGCTGGAAGCATCAGTGTACAGAGGCATGGGAACCTCAAAGGAGTTTCTTCCGTGTGTAAATAACAACCAGGCTGAACTTCATGGCAGGGTTCCAGATTGCCAGGAATTCCACGGGCTGTATTGCTCAGAGATAGAACCTACTGCTTGGGGCACACTTAATCTGAAAAACTTGCTGGACTCACGGCTTTCCCAAAGACCCAAGATTCTCAAAGAGCGAGCGTAAGTTTGACGCAAAAACAAACTGCCGGTGGCGCCTTTGGACCTTGAAACCGGCAAGAAGCAAGATTTCCCTTAAACCACGAATCTCAGAAACATTGTGACAGTGAAGGAAAACCAGTGAGAGCAGATGTACTTCCCATAATCCAACACTTAAATTAGACCTCATACCTAAATCCTATCCTAAAAACAACCCTAATCCTAACCCTAAACTAGGTGAAAAGCTAACCCTAGGTGTAAACCTAAACAGAGATGTAACCCTAAGCCTAGGTCTAACTGTATTCTCCTAACCTGAAACTTAACCCTAACCTAAGGCTCACCCTAAAGCAAGCCCTAACCATAACCGTATGTCTACCCTAAGGCTAACCCTAATCCTAACCCCAAATCTGATGTGAACATGCAGCTCCCCCTACAACTAACCTTACTCCTAACCGTCATTCTTCGCCTGAACCTAACTTAACTCTATCCCTCACCTTCAATCGAAGCCTCCATAGCACCGTTAATGTAATCCAATCCCTTAAACTAGACAGAGAGCTAAACTTAACCATAACCCAAACGGATGTAACACACAAACCGTAAGCCTGAACCCAACTCTTAACCTCGCACACTGTCTAACCCTCACACAAATATTAACCCCAACCCATATCTAAACGGTCAAGTTTACCGTAGGCCTAAATGAGACAATAGGTTCGCTCATCCTTAAGCACTAAACCCTACTCTTACCTTCCACCTCACACTGCCCCTACATTTGATCCTCAGACTTACCATAACCCGAATCCTCACACAGCCGTAACTCTAACGTGAACTCTAACTCTGTCCCTAAACATGCCCAAATGCCTGTACCTATGCCCGTCTAAAGTTAAACCTAAACCGAAATCTTCTGTGCCACCATTTTGCAGCAGTTTAAAGAAGTACACTGGGAAAGATTTTTCTGCTAGAAAGAAACTGCAGGCGGCGTGCCTGAACTGAGAATATCATGCTGCACGAGCTCTTTGGCCTCAGATGCTAGAAGTGCCATGAGTGGGAAGTATAAAGAAACGGGACTTTACTTTCTCCGTGATCATCAAGCTTTGTGGATTCTCTTTGTTCTAGACGCCTGAAATAAAGACAGTTGTCCTGAGTCACCTAAACCTCCACCGAGTGAGGCGCGGGAACTTGCCGGTATCAGAGAATTCCGAAGAAGGCTGAACGTCCACAATTAAATGTTAATTGCCCAGAAAGAAGCGCCAGCCGGATCAGCCTGGGAAACAAGCTTCCATTAGACAATGAAGATGTGAGAATCTGGTACGGCCACAGTTCACGGTTTCCATAGATCCATGCAATTCCGTGTTGAATTTCTGTCCGAAAATGAAACCGCTGGAGCCTCTGTTCAGCAGGTCCTGGTGTAGCTCCCAGAGGCACAATGGTGCTCCTCTAGAATTTGGACGAAAAACGTTTTCACGGGAATAAGCAACCTTGATCAAGCCAGGTGGGTCTTGGAAAAACGAAATTGCTGCGTGTGCCTGCAATACTGACAAGCACTCACCTGTGTCACTCTATGGCGCATTCAGCACAGGAATCTGCATCGATTGAGCCAACACAAAGGAAAGTTCAGGGAGGCAGCACCCGTTTAGAAAAGCATTTGTTCTTCAAAGAGGAGGCCAATATTGTGAAACGACATACCCATGGCAAATAGTTTTCATCGGCAGTTTCATGGAGCAATATTGCGGGGAGAGAAAAGGCACCACCTGAGGGAGGCACGCTCAAAAAAACTACGTAGGGCAGGAGACGGGTCGCCCCCAGGCACTAGGGGTGTCGGGCCTCAACATTGTAAGCAGAGTTCACTGAAGTCCCTCAGTGAAGTTTTCTCCGGTGTCCTTCGTCTACGTTCCTAAAATTTACTCTGCGGTTTCTGATGACTCTGGGTTACGAACGGCCACCATTCGCCGTTCTCCTTACACTCGTGCGTCTCCATCGACCTTAAAGGAAAGGGAGGACACGCAGATGCTGGCAGCTAAATTCAGCAGAGTTTGTCTCAACACAAAAGAGACAGCTCTGTGGGGACCCGTCTTCCATGGTAAAACATTTCCTAACGAATAAGAAATCTTCCCATGGCAATGACAATGTGAGAGAATTGCCACCGGTGGATTTGCCGATGTGCCTATAAACATCTTCTTCAGGCCATGAAGTAGTGAAGCACGGGAACCCAGGCGCTTCACCCTTTTTCCTAGACCAGTGAAACTTAAAGAGCCACTATTGACCTGTGTGACATGACGTTGCTGGAAGCATCAGTGTACAGAGGCATGGGAACCTCAAAGGAGTTTCTTCCGTGTGTAAATAACAACCAGGCTGAACTTCATGGCAGGGTTCCAGATTGCCAGGAATTCCACGGGCTGTATTGCTCAGAGATAGAACCTACTGCTTGGGGCACACTTAATCTGAAAAACTTGCTGGACTCACGGCTTTCCCAAAGACCCAAGATTCTCAAAGAGCGAGCGTAAGTTTGACGCAAAAACAAACTGCCGGTGGCGCCTTTGGACCTTGAAACCGGCAAGAAGCAAGATTTCCCTTAAACCACGAATCTCAGAAACATTGTGACAGTGAAGGAAAACCAGTGAGAGCAGATGTACTTCCCATAATCCAACACTTAAATTAGACCTCATACCTAAATCCTATCCTAAAAACAACCCTAATCCTAACCCTAAACTAGGTGAAAAGCTAACCCTAGGTGTAAACCTAAACAGAGATGTAACCCTAAGCCTAGGTCTAACTGTATTCTCCTAACCTGAAACTTAACCCTAACCT
Source organism: Tenrec ecaudatus (assembly GCF_050624435.1). Taxonomy (NCBI): domain Eukaryota; kingdom Metazoa; phylum Chordata; class Mammalia; order Afrosoricida; family Tenrecidae; genus Tenrec; species Tenrec ecaudatus. The sequence goes on along the minus strand of NW_027459046.1, from coordinate 51,486 downwards.
AAGGCTCACCCTAAAGCAAGCCCTAACCATAACCGTATGTCTACCCTAAGGCTAACCCTAATCCTAACCCCAAATCTGATGTGAACATGCAGCTCCCCCTACAACTAACCTTACTCCTAACCGTCATTCTTCGCCTGAACCTAACTTAACTCTATCCCTCACCTTCAATCGAAGCCTCCATAGCACCGTTAATGTAATCCAATCCCTTAAACTAGACAGAGAGCTAAACTTAACCATAACCCAAACGGATGTAACACACAAACCGTAAGCCTGAACCCAACTCTTAACCTCGCACACTGTCTAACCCTCACACAAATATTAACCCCAACCCATATCTAAACGGTCAAGTTTACCGTAGGCCTAAATGAGACAATAGGTTCGCTCATCCTTAAGCACTAAACCCTACTCTTACCTTCCACCTCACACTGCCCCTACATTTGATCCTCAGACTTACCATAACCCGAATCCTCACACAGCCGTAACTCTAACGTGAACTCTAACTCTGTCCCTAAACATGCCCAAATGCCTGTACCTATGCCCGTCTAAAGTTAAACCTAAACCGAAATCTTCTGTGCCACCATTTTGCAGCAGTTTAAAGAAGTACACTGGGAAAGATTTTTCTGCTAGAAAGAAACTGCAGGCGGCGTGCCTGAACTGAGAATATCATGCTGCACGAGCTCTTTGGCCTCAGATGCTAGAAGTGCCATGAGTGGGAAGTATAAAGAAACGGGACTTTACTTTCTCCGTGATCATCAAGCTTTGTGGATTCTCTTTGTTCTAGACGCCTGAAATAAAGACAGTTGTCCTGAGTCACCTAAACCTCCACCGAGTGAGGCGCGGGAACTTGCCGGTATCAGAGAATTCCGAAGAAGGCTGAACGTCCACAATTAAATGTTAATTGCCCAGAAAGAAGCGCCAGCCGGATCAGCCTGGGAAACAAGCTTCCATTAGACAATGAAGATGTGAGAATCTGGTACGGCCACAGTTCACGGTTTCCATAGATCCATGCAATTCCGTGTTGAATTTCTGTCCGAAAATGAAACCGCTGGAGCCTCTGTTCAGCAGGTCCTGGTGTAGCTCCCAGAGGCACAATGGTGCTCCTCTAGAATTTGGACGAAAAACGTTTTCACGGGAATAAGCAACCTTGATCAAGCCAGGTGGGTCTTGGAAAAACGAAATTGCTGCGTGTGCCTGCAATACTGACAAGCACTCACCTGTGTCACTCTATGGCGCATTCAGCACAGGAATCTGCATCGATTGAGCCAACACAAAGGAAAGTTCAGGGAGGCAGCACCCCGTTTAGAAAAGCATTTGTTCTTCAAAGAGGAGGCCAATATTGTGAAACGACATACCCATGGCAAATAGTTTTCATCGGCAGTTTCATGGAGCAATATTGCGGGGAGAGAAAAGGCACCACCTGAGGGAGGCACGCTCAAAAAAACTACGTAGGGCAGGAGACGGGTCGCCCCCAGGCACTAGGGGTGTCGGGCCTCAACATTGTAAGCAGAGTTCACTGAAGTCCCTCAGTGAAGTTTTCTCCGGTGTCCTTCGTCTACGTTCCTAAAATTTACTCTGCGGTTTCTGATGACTCTGGGTTACGAACGGCCACCATTCGCCGTTCTCCTTACACTCGTGCGTCTCCATCGACCTTAAAGGAAAGGGAGGACACGCAGATGCTGGCAGCTAAATTCAGCAGAGTTTGTCTCAACACAAAAGAGACAGCTCTGTGGGGACCCGTCTTCCATGGTAAAACATTTCCTAACGAATAAGAAATCTTCCCATGGCAATGACAATGTGAGAGAATTGCCACCGGTGGATTTGCCGATGTGCCTATAAACATCTTCTTCAGGCCATGAAGTAGTGAAGCACGGGAACCCAGGCGCTTCACCCTTTTTCCTAGACCAGTGAAACTTAAAGAGCCACTATTGACCTGTGTGACATGACGTTGCTGGAAGCATCAGTGTACAGAGGCATGGGAACCTCAAAGGAGTTTCTTCCGTGTGTAAATAACAACCAGGCTGAACTTCATGGCAGGGTTCCAGATTGCCAGGAATTCCACGGGCTGTATTGCTCAGAGATAGAACCTACTGCTTGGGGCACACTTAATCTGAAAAACTTGCTGGACTCACGGCTTTCCCAAAGACCCAAGATTCTCAAAGAGCGAGCGTAAGTTTGACGCAAAAACAAACTGCCGGTGGCGCCTTTGGACCTTGAAACCGGCAAGAAGCAAGATTTCCCTTAAACCACGAATCTCAGAAACATTGTGACAGTGAAGGAAAACCAGTGAGAGCAGATGTACTTCCCATAATCCAACACTTAAATTAGACCTCATACCTAAATCCTATCCTAAAAACAACCCTAATCCTAACCCTAAACTAGGTGAAAAGCTAACCCTAGGTGTAAACCTAAACAGAGATGTAACCCTAAGCCTAGGTCTAACTGTATTCTCCTAACCTGAAACTTAACCCTAACCTAAGGCTCACCCTAAAGCAAGCCCTAACCATAACCGTATGTCTACCCTAAGGCTAACCCTAATCCTAACCCCAAATCTGATGTGAACATGCAGCTCCCCCTACAACTAACCTTACTCCTAACCGTCATTCTTCGCCTGAACCTAACTTAACTCTATCCCTCACCTTCAATCGAAGCCTCCATAGCACCGTTAATGTAATCCAATCCCTTAAACTAGACAGAGAGCTAAACTTAACCATAACCCAAACGGATGTAACACACAAACCGTAAGCCTGAACCCAACTCTTAACCTCGCACACTGTCTAACCCTCACACAAATACTAACCCCAACCCATATCTAAACGGTCAAGTTTACCGTAGGCCTAAATGAGACAATAGGTTCGCTCATCCTTAAGCACTAAACCCTACTCTTACCTTCCACCTCACACTGCCCCTACATTTGATCCTCAGACTTACCATAACCCGAATCCTCACACAGCCGTAACTCTAACGTGAACTCTAACTCTGTCCCTAAACATGCCCAAATGCCTGTACCTATGCCCGTCTAAAGTTAAACCTAAACCGAAATCTTCTGTGCCACCATTTTGCAGCAGTTTAAAGAAGTACACTGGGAAAGATTTTTCTGCTAGAAAGAAACTGCAGGCGGCGTGCCTGAACTGAGAATATCATGCTGCACGAGCTCTTTGGCCTCAGATGCTAGAAGTGCCATGAGTGGGAAGTATAAAGAAACGGGACTTTACTTTCTCCGTGATCATCAAGCTTTGTGGATTCTCTTTGTTCTAGACGCCTGAAATAAAGACAGTTGTCCTGAGTCACCTAAACCTCCACCGAGTGAGGCGCGGGAACTTGCCGGTATCAGAGAATTCCGAAGAAGGCTGAACGTCCACAATTAAATGTTAATTGCCCAGAAAGAAGCGCCAGCCGGATCAGCCTGGGAAACAAGCTTCCATTAGACAATGAAGATGTGAGAATCTGGTACGGCCACAGTTCACGGTTTCCATAGATCCATGCAATTCCGTGTTGAATTTCTGTCCGAAAATGAAACCGCTGGAGCCTCTGTTCAGCAGGTCCTGGTGTAGCTCCCAGAGGCACAATGGTGCTCCTCTAGAATTTGGACGAAAAACGTTTTCACGGGAATAAGCAACCTTGATCAAGCCAGGTGGGTCTTGGAAAAACGAAATTGCTGCGTGTGCCTGCAATACTGACAAGCACTCACCTGTGTCACTCTATGGCGCATTCAGCACAGGAATCTGCATCGATTGAGCCAACACAAAGGAAAGTTCAGGGAGGCAGCACCCGTTTAGAAAAGCATTTGTTCTTCAAAGAGGAGGCCAATATTGTGAAACGACATACCCATGGCAAATAGTTTTCATCGGCAGTTTCATGGAGCAATATTGCGGGGAGAGAAAAGGCACCACCTGAGGGAGGCACGCTCAAAAAAACTACGTAGGGCAGGAGACGGGTCGCCCCCAGGCACTAGGGGTGTCGGGCCTCAACATTGTAAGCAGAGTTCACTGAAGTCCCTCAGTGAAGTTTTCTCCGGTGTCCTTCGTCTACGTTCCTAAAATTTACTCTGCGGTTTCTGATGACTCTGGGTTACGAACGGCCACCATTCGCCGTTCTCCTTACACTCGTGCGTCTCCATCGACCTTAAAGGAAAGGGAGGACACGCAGATGCTGGCAGCTAAATTCAGCAGAGTTTGTCTCAACACAAAAGAGACAGCTCTGTGGGGACCCGTCTTCCATGGTAAAACATTTCCTAACGAATAAGAAATCTTCCCATCGCAATGACAATGTGAGAGAATTGCCACCGGTGGATTTGCCGATGTGCCTATAAACATCTTCTTCAGGCCATGAAGTAGTGAAGCACGGGAACCCAGGCGCTTCACCCTTTTTCCTAGACCAGTGAAACTTAAAGAGCCACTATTGACCTGTGTGACATGACGTTGCTGGAAGCATCAGTGTACAGAGGCATGGGAACCTCAAAGGAGTTTCTTCCGTGTGTAAATAACAACCAGGCTGAACTTCATGGCAGGGTTCCAGATTGCCAGGAATTCCACGGGCTGTATTGCTCAGAGATAGAACCTACTGCTTGGGGCACACTTAATCTGAAAAACTTGCTGGACTCACGGCTTTCCCAAAGACCCAAGATTCTCAAAGAGCGAGCGTAAGTTTGACGCAAAAACAAACTGCCGGTGGCGCCTTTGGACCTTGAAACCGGCAAGAAGCAAGATTTCCCTTAAACCACGAATCTCAGAAACATTGTGACAGTGAAGGAAAACCAGTGAGAGCAGATGTACTTCCCATAATCCAACACTTAAATTAGACCTCATACCTAAATCCTATCCTAAAAACAACCCTAATCCTAACCCTAAACTAGGTGAAAAGCTAACCCTAGGTGTAAACCTAAACAGAGATGTAACCCTAAGCCTAGGTCTAACTGTATTCTCCTAACCTGAAACTTAACCCTAACCTAAGGCTCACCCTAAAGCAAGCCCTAACCATAACCGTATGTCTACCCTAAGGCTAACCCTAATCCTAACCCCAAATCTGATGTGAACATGCAGCTCCCCCTACAACTAACCTTACTCCTAACCGTCATTCTTCGCCTGAACCTAACTTAACTCTATCCCTCACCTTCAATCGAAGCCTCCATAGCACCGTTAATGTAATCCAATCCCTTAAACTAGACAGAGAGCTAAACTTAACCATAACCCAAACGGATGTAACACACAAACCGTAAGCCTGAACCCAACTCTTAACCTCGCACACTGTCTAACCCTCACACAAATATTAACCCCAACCCATATCTAAACGGTCAAGTTTACCGTAGGCCTAAATGAGACAATAGGTTCGCTCATCCTTAAGCACTAAACCCTACTCTTACCTTCCACCTCACACTGCCCCTACATTTGATCCTCAGACTTACCATAACCCGAATCCTCACACAGCCGTAACTCTAACGTGAACTCTAACTCTGTCCCTAAACATGCCCAAATGCCTGTACCTATGCCCGTCTAAAGTTAAACCTAAACCGAAATCTTCTGTGCCACCATTTTGCAGCAGTTTAAAGAAGTACACTGGGAAAGATTTTTCTGCTAGAAAGAAACTGCAGGCGGCGTGCCTGAACTGAGAATATCATGCTGCACGAGCTCTTTGGCCTCAGATGCTAGAAGTGCCATGAGTGGGAAGTATAAAGAAACGGGACTTTACTTTCTCCGTGATCATCAAGCTTTGTGGATTCTCTTTGTTCTAGACGCCTGAAATAAAGACAGTTGTCCTGAGTCACCTAAACCTCCACCGAGTGAGGCGCGGGAACTTGCCGGTATCAGAGAATTCCGAAGAAGGCTGAACGTCCACAATTAAATGTTAATTGCCCAGAAAGAAGCGCCAGCCGGATCAGCCTGGGAAACAAGCTTCCATTAGACAATGAAGATGTGAGAATCTGGTACGGCCACAGTTCACGGTTTCCATAGATCCATGCAATTCCGTGTTGAATTTCTGTCCGAAAATGAAACCGCTGGAGCCTCTGTTCAGCAGGTCCTGGTGTAGCTCCCAGAGGCACAATGGTGCTCCTCTAGAATTTGGACGAAAAACGTTTTCACGGGAATAAGCAACCTTGATCAAGCCAGGTGGGTCTTGGAAAAACGAAATTGCTGCGTGTGCCTGCAATACTGACAAGCACTCACCTGTGTCACTCTATGGCGCATTCAGCACAGGAATCTGCATCGATTGAGCCAACACAAAGGAAAGTTCAGGGAGGCAGCACCCCGTTTAGAAAAGCATTTGTTCTTCAAAGAGGAGGCCAATATTGTGAAACGACATACCCATGGCAAATAGTTTTCATCGGCAGTTTCATGGAGCAATATTGCGGGGAGAGAAAAGGCACCACCTGAGGGAGGCACGCTCAAAAAAACTACGTAGGGCAGGAGACGGGTCGCCCCCAGGCACTAGGGGTGTCGGGCCTCAACATTGTAAGCAGAGTTCACTGAAGTCCCTCAGTGAAGTTTTCTCCGGTGTCCTTCGTCTACGTTCCTAAAATTTACTCTGCGGTTTCTGATGACTCTGGGTTACGAACGGCCACCATTCGCCGTTCTCCTTACACTCGTGCGTCTCCATCGACCTTAAAGGAAAGGGAGGACACGCAGATGCTGGCAGCTAAATTCAGCAGAGTTTGTCTCAACACAAAAGAGACAGCTCTGTGGGGACCCGTCTTCCATGGTAAAACATTTCCTAACGAATAAGAAATCTTCCCATCGCAATGACAATGTGAGAGAATTGCCACCGGTGGATTTGCCGATGTGCCTATAAACATCTTCTTCAGGCCATGAAGTAGTGAAGCACGGGAACCCAGGCGCTTCACCCTTTTTCCTAGACCAGTGAAACTTAAAGAGCCACTATTGACCTGTGTGACATGACGTTGCTGGAAGCATCAGTGTACAGAGGCATGGGAACCTCAAAGGAGTTTCTTCCGTGTGTAAATAACAACCAGGCTGAACTTCATGGCAGGGTTCCAGATTGCCAGGAATTCCACGGGCTGTATTGCTCAGAGATAGAACCTACTGCTTGGGGCACACTTAATCTGAAAAACTTGCTGGACTCACGGCTTTCCCAAAGACCCAAGATTCTCAAAGAGCGAGCGTAAGTTTGACGCAAAAACAAACTGCCGGTGGCGCCTTTGGACCTTGAAACCGGCAAGAAGCAAGATTTCCCTTAAACCACGAATCTCAGAAACATTGTGACAGTGAAGGAAAACCAGTGAGAGCAGATGTACTTCCCATAATCCAACACTTAAATTAGACCTCATACCTAAATCCTATCCTAAAAACAACCCTAATCCTAACCCTAAACTAGGTGAAAAGCTAACCCTAGGTGTAAACCTAAACAGAGATGTAACCCTAAGCCTAGGTCTAACTGTATTCTCCTAACCTGAAACTTAACCCTAACCTAAGGCTCACCCTAAAGCAAGCCCTAACCATAACCGTATGTCTACCCTAAGGCTAACCCTAATCCTAACCCCAAATCTGATGTGAACATGCAGCTCCCCCTACAACTAACCTTACTCCTAACCGTCATTCTTCGCCTGAACCTAACTTAACTCTATCCCTCACCTTCAATCGAAGCCTCCATAGCACCGTTAATGTAATCCAATCCCTTAAACTAGACAGAGAGCTAAACTTAACCATAACCCAAACGGATGTAACACACAAACCGTAAGCCTGAACCCAACTCTTAACCTCGCACACTGTCTAACCCTCACACAAATATTAACCCCAACCCATATCTAAACGGTCAAGTTTACCGTAGGCCTAAATGAGACAATAGGTTCGCTCATCCTTAAGCACTAAACCCTACTCTTACCTTCCACCTCACACTGCCCCTACATTTGATCCTCAGACTTACCATAACCCGAATCCTCACACAGCCGTAACTCTAACGTGAACTCTAACTCTGTCCCTAAACATGCCCAAATGCCTGTACCTATGCCCGTCTAAAGTTAAACCTAAACCGAAATCTTCTGTGCCACCATTTTGCAGCAGTTTAAAGAAGTACACTGGGAAAGATTTTTCTGCTAGAAAGAAACTGCAGGCGGCGTGCCTGAACTGAGAATATCATGCTGCACGAGCTCTTTGGCCTCAGATGCTAGAAGTGCCATGAGTGGGAAGTATAAAGAAACGGGACTTTACTTTCTCCGTGATCATCAAGCTTTGTGGATTCTCTTTGTTCTAGACGCCTGAAATAAAGACAGTTGTCCTGAGTCACCTAAACCTCCACCGAGTGAGGCGCGGGAACTTGCCGGTATCAGAGAATTCCGAAGAAGGCTGAACGTCCACAATTAAATGTTAATTGCCCAGAAAGAAGCGCCAGCCGGATCAGCCTGGGAAACAAGCTTCCATTAGACAATGAAGATGTGAGAATCTGGTACGGCCACAGTTCACGGTTTCCATAGATCCATGCAATTCCGTGTTGAATTTCTGTCCGAAAATGAAACCGCTGGAGCCTCTGTTCAGCAGGTCCTGGTGTAGCTCCCAGAGGCACAATGGTGCTCCTCTAGAATTTGGACGAAAAACGTTTTCACGGGAATAAGCAACCTTGATCAAGCCAGGTGGGTCTTGGAAAAACGAAATTGCTGCGTGTGCCTGCAATACTGACAAGCACTCACCTGTGTCACTCTATGGCGCATTCAGCACAGGAATCTGCATCGATTGAGCCAACACAAAGGAAAGTTCAGGGAGGCAGCACCCCGTTTAGAAAAGCATTTGTTCTTCAAAGAGGAGGCCAATATTGTGAAACGACATACCCATGGCAAATAGTTTTCATCGGCAGTTTCATGGAGCAATATTGCGGGGAGAGAAAAGGCACCACCTGAGGGAGGCACGCTCAAAAAAACTACGTAGGGCAGGAGACGGGTCGCCCCCAGGCACTAGGGGTGTCGGGCCTCAACATTGTAAGCAGAGTTCACTGAAGTCCCTCAGTGAAGTTTTCTCCGGTGTCCTTCGTCTACGTTCCTAAAATTTACTCTGCGGTTTCTGATGACTCTGGGTTACGAACGGCCACCATTCGCCGTTCTCCTTACACTCGTGCGTCTCCATCGACCTTAAAGGAAAGGGAGGACACGCAGATGCTGGCAGCTAAATTCAGCAGAGTTTGTCTCAACACAAAAGAGACAGCTCTGTGGGGACCCGTCTTCCATGGTAAAACATTTCCTAACGAATAAGAAATCTTCCCATGGCAATGACAATGTGAGAGAATTGCCACCGGTGGATTTGCCGATGTGCCTATAAACATCTTCTTCAGGCCATGAAGTAGTGAAGCACGGGAACCCAGGCGCTTCACCCTTTTTCCTAGACCAGTGAAACTTAAAGAGCCACTATTGACCTGTGTGACATGACGTTGCTGGAAGCATCAGTGTACAGAGGCATGGGAACCTCAAAGGAGTTTCTTCCGTGTGTAAATAACAACCAGGCTGAACTTCATGGCAGGGTTCCAGATTGCCAGGAATTCCACGGGCTGTATTGCTCAGAGATAGAACCTACTGCTTGGGGCACACTTAATCTGAAAAACTTGCTGGACTCACGGCTTTCCCAAAGACCCAAGATTCTCAAAGAGCGAGCGTAAGTTTGACGCAAAAACAAACTGCCGGTGGCGCCTTTGGACCTTGAAACCGGCAAGAAGCAAGATTTCCCTTAAACCACGAATCTCAGAAACATTGTGACAGTGAAGGAAAACCAGTGAGAGCAGATGTACTTCCCATAATCCAACACTTAAATTAGACCTCATACCTAAATCCTATCCTAAAAACAACCCTAATCCTAACCCTAAACTAGGTGAAAAGCTAACCCTAGGTGTAAACCTAAACAGAGATGTAACCCTAAGCCTAGGTCTAACTGTATTCTCCTAACCTGAAACTTAACCCTAACCTAAGGCTCACCCTAAAGCAAGCCCTAACCATAACCGTATGTCTACCCTAAGGCTAACCCTAATCCTAACCCCAAATCTGATGTGAACATGCAGCTCCCCCTACAACTAACCTTACTCCTAACCGTCATTCTTCGCCTGAACCTAACTTAACTCTATCCCTCACCTTCAATCGAAGCCTCCATAGCACCGTTAATGTAATCCAATCCCTTAAACTAGACAGAGAGCTAAACTTAACCATAACCCAAACGGATGTAACACACAAACCGTAAGCCTGAACCCAACTCTTAACCTCGCACACTGTCTAACCCTCACACAAATATTAACCCCAACCCATATCTAAACGGTCAAGTTTACCGTAGGCCTAAATGAGACAATAGGTTCGCTCATCCTTAAGCACTAAACCCTACTCTTACCTTCCACCTCACACTGCCCCTACATTTGATCCTCAGACTTACCATAACCCGAATCCTCACACAGCCGTAACTCTAACGTGAACTCTAACTCTGTCCCTAAACATGCCCAAATGCCTGTACCTATGCCCGTCTAAAGTTAAACCTAAACCGAAATCTTCTGTGCCACCATTTTGCAGCAGTTTAAAGAAGTACACTGGGAAAGATTTTTCTGCTAGAAAGAAACTGCAGGCGGCGTGCCTGAACTGAGAATATCATGCTGCACGAGCTCTTTGGCCTCAGATGCTAGAAGTGCCATGAGTGGGAAGTATAAAGAAACGGGACTTTACTTTCTCCGTGATCATCAAGCTTTGTGGATTCTCTTTGTTCTAGACGCCTGAAATAAAGACAGTTGTCCTGAGTCACCTAAACCTCCACCGAGTGAGGCGCGGGAACTTGCCGGTATCAGAGAATTCCGAAGAAGGCTGAACGTCCACAATTAAATGTTAATTGCCCAGAAAGAAGCGCCAGCCGGATCAGCCTGGGAAACAAGCTTCCATTAGACAATGAAGATGTGAGAATCTGGTACGGCCACAGTTCACGGTTTCCATAGATCCATGCAATTCCGTGTTGAATTTCTGTCCGAAAATGAAACCGCTGGAGCCTCTGTTCAGCAGGTCCTGGTGTAGCTCCCAGAGGCACAATGGTGCTCCTCTAGAATTTGGACGAAAAACGTTTTCACGGGAATAAGCAACCTTGATCAAGCCAGGTGGGTCTTGGAAAAACGAAATTGCTGCGTGTGCCTGCAATACTGACAAGCACTCACCTGTGTCACTCTATGGCGCATTCAGCACAGGAATCTGCATCGATTGAGCCAACACAAAGGAAAGTTCAGGGAGGCAGCACCCCGTTTAGAAAAGCATTTGTTCTTCAAAGAGGAGGCCAATATTGTGAAACGACATACCCATGGCAAATAGTTTTCATCGGCAGTTTCATGGAGCAATATTGCGGGGAGAGAAAAGGCACCACCTGAGGGAGGCACGCTCAAAAAAACTACGTAGGGCAGGAGACGGGTCGCCCCCAGGCACTAGGGGTGTCGGGCCTCAACATTGTAAGCAGAGTTCACTGAAGTCCCTCAGTGAAGTTTTCTCCGGTGTCCTTCGTCTACGTTCCTAAAATTTACTCTGCGGTTTCTGATGACTCTGGGTTACGAACGGCCACCATTCGCCGTTCTCCTTACACTCGTGCGTCTCCATCGACCTTAAAGGAAAGGGAGGACACGCAGATGCTGGCAGCTAAATTCAGCAGAGTTTGTCTCAACACAAAAGAGACAGCTCTGTGGGGACCCGTCTTCCATGGTAAAACATTTCCTAACGAATAAGAAATCTTCCCATCGCAATGACAATGTGAGAGAATTGCCACCGGTGGATTTGCCGATGTGCCTATAAACATCTTCTTCAGGCCATGAAGTAGTGAAGCACGGGAACCCAGGCGCTTCACCCTTTTTCCTAGACCAGTGAAACTTAAAGAGCCACTATTGACCTGTGTGACATGACGTTGCTGGAAGCATCAGTGTACAGAGGCATGGGAACCTCAAAGGAGTTTCTTCCGTGTGTAAATAACAACCAGGCTGAACTTCATGGCAGGGTTCCAGATTGCCAGGAATTCCACGGGCTGTATTGCTCAGAGATAGAACCTACTGCTTGGGGCACACTTAATCTGAAAAACTTGCTGGACTCACGGCTTTCCCAAAGACCCAAGATTCTCAAAGAGCGAGCGTAAGTTTGACGCAAAAACAAACTGCCGGTGGCGCCTTTGGACCTTGAAACCGGCAAGAAGCAAGATTTCCCTTAAACCACGAATCTCAGAAACATTGTGACAGTGAAGGAAAACCAGTGAGAGCAGATGTACTTCCCATAATCCAACACTTAAATTAGACCTCATACCTAAATCCTATCCTAAAAACAACCCTAATCCTAACCCTAAACTAGGTGAAAAGCTAACCCTAGGTGTAAACCTAAACAGAGATGTAACCCTAAGCCTAGGTCTAACTGTATTCTCCTAACCTGAAACTTAACCCTAACCTAAGGCTCACCCTAAAGCAAGCCCTAACCATAACCGTATGTCTACCCTAAGGCTAACCCTAATCCTAACCCCAAATCTGATGTGAACATGCAGCTCCCCCTACAACTAACCTTACTCCTAACCGTCATTCTTCGCCTGAACCTAACTTAACTCTATCCCTCACCTTCAATCGAAGCCTCCATAGCACCGTTAATGTAATCCAATCCCTTAAACTAGACAGAGAGCTAAACTTAACCATAACCCAAACGGATGTAACACACAAACCGTAAGCCTGAACCCAACTCTTAACCTCGCACACTGTCTAACCCTCACACAAATATTAACCCCAACCCATATCTAAACGGTCAAGTTTACCGTAGGCCTAAATGAGACAATAGGTTCGCTCATCCTTAAGCACTAAACCCTACTCTTACCTTCCACCTCACACTGCCCCTACATTTGATCCTCAGACTTACCATAACCCGAATCCTCACACAGCCGTAACTCTAACGTGAACTCTAACTCTGTCCCTAAACATGCCCAAATGCCTGTACCTATGCCCGTCTAAAGTTAAACCTAAACCGAAATCTTCTGTGCCACCATTTTGCAGCAGTTTAAAGAAGTACACTGGGAAAGATTTTTCTGCTAGAAAGAAACTGCAGGCGGCGTGCCTGAACTGAGAATATCATGCTGCACGAGCTCTTTGGCCTCAGATGCTAGAAGTGCCATGAGTGGGAAGTATAAAGAAACGGGACTTTACTTTCTCCGTGATCATCAAGCTTTGTGGATTCTCTTTGTTCTAGACGCCTGAAATAAAGACAGTTGTCCTGAGTCACCTAAACCTCCACCGAGTGAGGCGCGGGAACTTGCCGGTATCAGAGAATTCCGAAGAAGGCTGAACGTCCACAATTAAATGTTAATTGCCCAGAAAGAAGCGCCAGCCGGATCAGCCTGGGAAACAAGCTTCCATTAGACAATGAAGATGTGAGAATCTGGTACGGCCACAGTTCACGGTTTCCATAGATCCATGCAATTCCGTGTTGAATTTCTGTCCGAAAATGAAACCGCTGGAGCCTCTGTTCAGCAGGTCCTGGTGTAGCTCCCAGAGGCACAATGGTGCTCCTCTAGAATTTGGACGAAAAACGTTTTCACGGGAATAAGCAACCTTGATCAAGCCAGGTGGGTCTTGGAAAAACGAAATTGCTGCGTGTGCCTGCAATACTGACAAGCACTCACCTGTGTCACTCTATGGCGCATTCAGCACAGGAATCTGCATCGATTGAGCCAACACAAAGGAAAGTTCAGGGAGGCAGCACCCGTTTAGAAAAGCATTTGTTCTTCAAAGAGGAGGCCAATATTGTGAAACGACATACCCATGGCAAATAGTTTTCATCGGCAGTTTCATGGAGCAATATTGCGGGGAGAGAAAAGGCACCACCTGAGGGAGGCACGCTCAAAAAAACTACGTAGGGCAGGAGACGGGTCGCCCCCAGGCACTAGGGGTGTCGGGCCTCAACATTGTAAGCAGAGTTCACTGAAGTCCCTCAGTGAAGTTTTCTCCGGTGTCCTTCGTCTACGTTCCTAAAATTTACTCTGCGGTTTCTGATGACTCTGGGTTACGAACGGCCACCATTCGCCGTTCTCCTTACACTCGTGCGTCTCCATCGACCTTAAAGGAAAGGGAGGACACGCAGATGCTGGCAGCTAAATTCAGCAGAGTTTGTCTCAACACAAAAGAGACAGCTCTGTGGGGACCCGTCTTCCATGGTAAAACATTTCCTAACGAATAAGAAATCTTCCCATCGCAATGACAATGTGAGAGAATTGCCACCGGTGGATTTGCCGATGTGCCTATAAACATCTTCTTCAGGCCATGAAGTAGTGAAGCACGGGAACCCAGGCGCTTCACCCTTTTTCCTAGACCAGTGAAACTTAAAGAGCCACTATTGACCTGTGTGACATGACGTTGCTGGAAGCATCAGTGTACAGAGGCATGGGAACCTCAAAGGAGTTTCTTCCGTGTGTAAATAACAACCAGGCTGAACTTCATGGCAGGGTTCCAGATTGCCAGGAATTCCACGGGCTGTATTGCTCAGAGATAGAACCTACTGCTTGGGGCACACTTAATCTGAAAAACTTGCTGGACTCACGGCTTTCCCAAAGACCCAAGATTCTCAAAGAGCGAGCGTAAGTTTGACGCAAAAACAAACTGCCGGTGGCGCCTTTGGACCTTGAAACCGGCAAGAAGCAAGATTTCCCTTAAACCACGAATCTCAGAAACATTGTGACAGTGAAGGAAAACCAGTGAGAGCAGATGTACTTCCCATAATCCAACACTTAAATTAGACCTCATACCTAAATCCTATCCTAAAAACAACCCTAATCCTAACCCTAAACTAGGTGAAAAGCTAACCCTAGGTGTAAACCTAAACAGAGATGTAACCCTAAGCCTAGGTCTAACTGTATTCTCCTAACCTGAAACTTAACCCTAACCTAAGGCTCACCCTAAAGCAAGCCCTAACCATAACCGTATGTCTACCCTAAGGCTAACCCTAATCCTAACCCCAAATCTGATGTGAACATGCAGCTCCCCCTACAACTAACCTTACTCCTAACCGTCATTCTTCGCCTGAACCTAACTTAACTCTATCCCTCACCTTCAATCGAAGCCTCCATAGCACCGTTAATGTAATCCAATCCCTTAAACTAGACAGAGAGCTAAACTTAACCATAACCCAAACGGATGTAACACACAAACCGTAAGCCTGAACCCAACTCTTAACCTCGCACACTGTCTAACCCTCAAACAAATATTAACCCCAACCCATATCTAAACGGTCAAGTTTACCGTAGGCCTAAATGAGACAATAGGTTCGCTCATCCTTAAGCACTAAACCCTACTCTTACCTTCCACCTCACACTGCCCCTACATTTGATCCTCAGACTTACCATAACCCGAATCCTCACACAGCCGTAACTCTAACGTGAACTCTAACTCTGTCCCTAAACATGCCCAAATGCCTGTACCTATGCCCGTCTAAAGTTAAACCTAAACCGAAATCTTCTGTGCCACCATTTTGCAGCAGTTTAAAGAAGTACACTGGGAAAGATTTTTCTGCTAGAAAGAAACTGCAGGCGGCGTGCCTGAACTGAGAATATCATGCTGCACGAGCTCTTTGGCCTCAGATGCTAGAAGTGCCATGAGTGGGAAGTATAAAGAAACGGGACTTTACTTTCTCCGTGATCATCAAGCTTTGTGGATTCTCTTTGTTCTAGACGCCTGAAATAAAGACAGTTGTCCTGAGTCACCTAAACCTCCACCGAGTGAGGCGCGGGAACTTGCCGGTATCAGAGAATTCCGAAGAAGGCTGAACGTCCACAATTAAATGTTAATTGCCCAGAAAGAAGCGCCAGCCGGATCAGCCTGGGAAACAAGCTTCCATTAGACAATGAAGATGTGAGAATCTGGTACGGCCACAGTTCACGGTTTCCATAGATCCATGCAATTCCGTGTTGAATTTCTGTCCGAAAATGAAACCGCTGGAGCCTCTGTTCAGCAGGTCCTGGTGTAGCTCCCAGAGGCACAATGGTGCTCCTCTAGAATTTGGACGAAAAACGTTTTCACGGGAATAAGCAACCTTGATCAAGCCAGGTGGGTCTTGGAAAAACGAAATTGCTGCGTGTGCCTGCAATACTGACAAGCACTCACCTGTGTCACTCTATGGCGCATTCAGCACAGGAATCTGCATCGATTGAGCCAACACAAAGGAAAGTTCAGGGAGGCAGCACCCGTTTAGAAAAGCATTTGTTCTTCAAAGAGGAGGCCAATATTGTGAAACGACATACCCATGGCAAATAGTTTTCATCGGCAGTTTCATGGAGCAATATTGCGGGGAGAGAAAAGGCACCACCTGAGGGAGGCACGCTCAAAAAAACTACGTAGGGCAGGAGACGGGTCGCCCCCAGGCACTAGGGGTGTCGGGCCTCAACATTGTAAGCAGAGTTCACTGAAGTCCCTCAGTGAAGTTTTCTCCGGTGTCCTTCGTCTACGTTCCTAAAATTTACTCTGCGGTTTCTGATGACTCTGGGTTACGAACGGCCACCATTCGCCGTTCTCCTTACACTCGTGCGTCTCCATCGACCTTAAAGGAAAGGGAGGACACGCAGATGCTGGCAGCTAAATTCAGCAGAGTTTGTCTCAACACAAAAGAGACAGCTCTGTGGGGACCCGTCTTCCATGGTAAAACATTTCCTAACGAATAAGAAATCTTCCCATCGCAATGACAATGTGAGAGAATTGCCACCGGTGGATTTGCCGATGTGCCTATAAACATCTTCTTCAGGCCATGAAGTAGTGAAGCACGGGAACCCAGGCGCTTCACCCTTTTTCCTAGACCAGTGAAACTTAAAGAGCCACTATTGACCTGTGTGACATGACGTTGCTGGAAGCATCAGTGTACAGAGGCATGGGAACCTCAAAGGAGTTTCTTCCGTGTGTAAATAACAACCAGGCTGAACTTCATGGCAGGGTTCCAGATTGCCAGGAATTCCACGGGCTGTATTGCTCAGAGATAGAACCTACTGCTTGGGGCACACTTAATCTGAAAAACTTGCTGGACTCACGGCTTTCCCAAAGACCCAAGATTCTCAAAGAGCGAGCGTAAGTTTGACGCAAAAACAAACTGCCGGTGGCGCCTTTGGACCTTGAAACCGGCAAGAAGCAAGATTTCCCTTAAACCACGAATCTCAGAAACATTGTGACAGTGAAGGAAAACCAGTGAGAGCAGATGTACTTCCCATAATCCAACACTTAAATTAGACCTCATACCTAAATCCTATCCTAAAAACAACCCTAATCCTAACCCTAAACTAGGTGAAAAGCTAACCCTAGGTGTAAACCTAAACAGAGATGTAACCCTAAGCCTAGGTCTAACTGTATTCTCCTAACCTGAAACTTAACCCTAACCTAAGGCTCACCCTAAAGCAAGCCCTAACCATAACCGTATGTCTACCCTAAGTCTAACCCTAATCCTAACCCCAAATCTGATGTGAACATGCAGCTCCCCCTACAACTAACCTTACTCCTAACCGTCATTCTTCGCCTGAACCTAACTTAACTCTATCCCTCACCTTCAATCGAAGCCTCCATAGCACCGTTAATGTAATCCAATCCCTTAAACTAGACAGAGAGCTAAACTTAACCATAACCCAAACGGATGTAACACACAAACCGTAAGCCTGAACCCAACTCTTAACCTCGCACACTGTCTAACCCTCACACAAATATTAACCCCAACCCATATCTAAACGGTCAAGTTTACCGTAGGCCTAAATGAGACAATAGGTTCGCTCATCCTTAAGCACTAAACCCTACTCTTACCTTCCACCTCACACTGCCCCTACATTTGATCCTCAGACTTACCATAACCCGAATCCTCACACAGCCGTAACTCTAACGTGAACTCTAACTCTGTCCCTAAACATGCCCAAATGCCTGTACCTATGCCCGTCTAAAGTTAAACCTAAACCGAAATCTTCTGTGCCACCATTTTGCAGCAGTTTAAAGAAGTACACTGGGAAAGATTTTTCTGCTAGAAAGAAACTGCAGGCGGCGTGCCTGAACTGAGAATATCATGCTGCACGAGCTCTTTGGCCTCAGATGCTAGAAGTGCCATGAGTGGGAAGTATAAAGAAACGGGACTTTACTTTCTCCGTGATCATCAAGCTTTGTGGATTCTCTTTGTTCTAGACGCCTGAAATAAAGACAGTTGTCCTGAGTCACCTAAACCTCCACCGAGTGAGGCGCGGGAACTTGCCGGTATCAGAGAATTCCGAAGAAGGCTGAACGTCCACAATTAAATGTTAATTGCCCAGAAAGAAGCGCCAGCCGGATCAGCCTGGGAAACAAGCTTCCATTAGACAATGAAGATGTGAGAATCTGGTACGGCCACAGTTCACGGTTTCCATAGATCCATGCAATTCCGTGTTGAATTTCTGTCCGAAAATGAAACCGCTGGAGCCTCTGTTCAGCAGGTCCTGGTGTAGCTCCCAGAGGCACAATGGTGCTCCTCTAGAATTTGGACGAAAAACGTTTTCACGGGAATAAGCAACCTTGATCAAGCCAGGTGGGTCTTGGAAAAACGAAATTGCTGCGTGTGCCTGCAATACTGACAAGCACTCACCTGTGTCACTCTATGGCGCATTCAGCACAGGAATCTGCATCGATTGAGCCAACACAAAGGAAAGTTCAGGGAGGCAGCACCCCGTTTAGAAAAGCATTTGTTCTTCAAAGAGGAGGCCAATATTGTGAAACGACATACCCATGGCAAATAGTTTTCATCGGCAGTTTCATGGAGCAATATTGCGGGGAGAGAAAAGGCACCACCTGAGGGAGGCACGCTCAAAAAAACTACGTAGGGCAGGAGACGGGTCGCCCCCAGGCACTAGGGGTGTCGGGCCTCAACATTGTAAGCAGAGTTCACTGAAGTCCCTCAGTGAAGTTTTCTCCGGTGTCCTTCGTCTACGTTCCTAAAATTTACTCTGCGGTTTCTGATGACTCTGGGTTACGAACGGCCACCATTCGCCGTTCTCCTTACACTCGTGCGTCTCCATCGACCTTAAAGGAAAGGGAGGACACGCAGATGCTGGCAGCTAAATTCAGCAGAGTTTGTCTCAACACAAAAGAGACAGCTCTGTGGGGACCCGTCTTCCATGGTAAAACATTTCCTAACGAATAAGAAATCTTCCCATGGCAATGACAATGTGAGAGAATTGCCACCGGTGGATTTGCCGATGTGCCTATAAACATCTTCTTCAGGCCATGAAGTAGTGAAGCACGGGAACCCAGGCGCTTCACCCTTTTTCCTAGACCAGTGAAACTTAAAGAGCCACTATTGACCTGTGTGACATGACGTTGCTGGAAGCATCAGTGTACAGAGGCATGGGAACCTCAAAGGAGTTTCTTCCGTGTGTAAATAACAACCAGGCTGAACTTCATGGCAGGGTTCCAGATTGCCAGGAATTCCACGGGCTGTATTGCTCAGAGATAGAACCTACTGCTTGGGGCACACTTAATCTGAAAAACTTGCTGGACTCACGGCTTTCCCAAAGACCCAAGATTCTCAAAGAGCGAGCGTAAGTTTGACGCAAAAACAAACTGCCGGTGGCGCCTTTGGACCTTGAAACCGGCAAGAAGCAAGATTTCCCTTAAACCACGAATCTCAGAAACATTGTGACAGTGAAGGAAAACCAGTGAGAGCAGATGTACTTCCCATAATCCAACACTTAAATTAGACCTCATACCTAAATCCTATCCTAAAAACAACCCTAATCCTAACCCTAAACTAGGTGAAAAGCTAACCCTAGGTGTAAACCTAAACAGAGATGTAACCCTAAGCCTAGGTCTAACTGTATTCTCCTAACCTGAAACTTAACCCTAACCTAAGGCTCACCCTAAAGCAAGCCCTAACCATAACCGTATGTCTACCCTAAGGCTAACCCTAATCCTAACCCCAAATCTGATGTGAACATGCAGCTCCCCCTACAACTAACCTTACTCCTAACCGTCATTCTTCGCCTGAACCTAACTTAACTCTATCCCTCACCTTCAATCGAAGCCTCCATAGCACCGTTAATGTAATCCAATCCCTTAAACTAGACAGAGAGCTAAACTTAACCATAACCCAAACGGATGTAACACACAAACCGTAAGCCTGAACCCAACTCTTAACCTCGCACACTGTCTAACCCTCACACAAATATTAACCCCAACCCATATCTAAACGGTCAAGTTTACCGTAGGCCTAAATGAGACAATAGGTTCGCTCATCCTTAAGCACTAAACCCTACTCTTACCTTCCACCTCACACTGCCCCTACATTTGATCCTCAGACTTACCATAACCCGAATCCTCACACAGCCGTAACTCTAACGTGAACTCTAACTCTGTCCCTAAACATGCCCAAATGCCTGTACCTATGCCCGTCTAAAGTTAAACCTAAACCGAAATCTTCTGTGCCACCATTTTGCAGCAGTTTAAAGAAGTACACTGGGAAAGATTTTTCTGCTAGAAAGAAACTGCAGGCGGCGTGCCTGAACTGAGAATATCATGCTGCACGAGCTCTTTGGCCTCAGATGCTAGAAGTGCCATGAGTGGGAAGTATAAAGAAACGGGACTTTACTTTCTCCGTGATCATCAAGCTTTGTGGATTCTCTTTGTTCTAGACGCCTGAAATAAAGACAGTTGTCCTGAGTCACCTAAACCTCCACCGAGTGAGGCGCGGGAACTTGCCGGTATCAGAGAATTCCGAAGAAGGCTGAACGTCCACAATTAAATGTTAATTGCCCAGAAAGAAGCGCCAGCCGGATCAGCCTGGGAAACAAGCTTCCATTAGACAATGAAGATGTGAGAATCTGGTACGGCCACAGTTCACGGTTTCCATAGATCCATGCAATTCCGTGTTGAATTTCTGTCCGAAAATGAAACCGCTGGAGCCTCTGTTCAGCAGGTCCTGGTGTAGCTCCCAGAGGCACAATGGTGCTCCTCTAGAATTTGGACGAAAAACGTTTTCACGGGAATAAGCAACCTTGATCAAGCCAGGTGGGTCTTGGAAAAACGAAATTGCTGCGTGTGCCTGCAATACTGACAAGCACTCACCTGTGTCACTCTATGGCGCATTCAGCACAGGAATCTGCATCGATTGAGCCAACACAAAGGAAAGTTCAGGGAGGCAGCACCCGTTTAGAAAAGCATTTGTTCTTCAAAGAGGAGGCCAATATTGTGAAACGACATACCCATGGCAAATAGTTTTCATCGGCAGTTTCATGGAGCAATATTGCGGGGAGAGAAAAGGCACCACCTGAGGGAGGCACGCTCAAAAAAACTACGTAGGGCAGGAGACGGGTCGCCCCCAGGCACTAGGGGTGTCGGGCCTCAACATTGTAAGCAGAGTTCACTGAAGTCCCTCAGTGAAGTTTTCTCCGGTGTCCTTCGTCTACGTTCCTAAAATTTACTCTGCGGTTTCTGATGACTCTGGGTTACGAACGGCCACCATTCGCCGTTCTCCTTACACTCGTGCGTCTCCATCGACCTTAAAGGAAAGGGAGGACACGCAGATGCTGGCAGCTAAATTCAGCAGAGTTTGTCTCAACACAAAAGAGACAGCTCTGTGGGGACCCGTCTTCCATGGTAAAACATTTCCTAACGAATAAGAAATCTTCCCATCGCAATGACAATGTGAGAGAATTGCCACCGGTGGATTTGCCGATGTGCCTATAAACATCTTCTTCAGGCCATGAAGTAGTGAAGCACGGGAACCCAGGCGCTTCACCCTTTTTCCTAGACCAGTGAAACTTAAAGAGCCACTATTGACCTGTGTGACATGACGTTGCTGGAAGCATCAGTGTACAGAGGCATGGGAACCTCAAAGGAGTTTCTTCCGTGTGTAAATAACAACCAGGCTGAACTTCATGGCAGGGTTCCAGATTGCCAGGAATTCCACGGGCTGTATTGCTCAGAGATAGAACCTACTGCTTGGGGCACACTTAATCTGAAAAACTTGCTGGACTCACGGCTTTCCCAAAGACCCAAGATTCTCAAAGAGCGAGCGTAAGTTTGACGCAAAAACAAACTGCCGGTGGCGCCTTTGGACCTTGAAACCGGCAAGAAGCAAGATTTCCCTTAAACCACGAATCTCAGAAACATTGTGACAGTGAAGGAAAACCAGTGAGAGCAGATGTACTTCCCATAATCCAACACTTAAATTAGACCTCATACCTAAATCCTATCCTAAAAACAACCCTAATCCTAACCCTAAACTAGGTGAAAAGCTAACCCTAGGTGTAAACCTAAACAGAGATGTAACCCTAAGCCTAGGTCTAACTGTATTCTCCTAACCTGAAACTTAACCCTAACCTAAGGCTCACCCTAAAGCAAGCCCTAACCATAACCGTATGTCTACCCTAAGGCTAACCCTAATCCTAACCCCAAATCTGATGTGAACATGCAGCTCCCCCTACAACTAACCTTACTCCTAACCGTCATTCTTCGCCTGAACCTAACTTAACTCTATCCCTCACCTTCAATCGAAGCCTCCATAGCACCGTTAATGTAATCCAATCCCTTAAACTAGACAGAGAGCTAAACTTAACCATAACCCAAACGGATGTAACACACAAACCGTAAGCCTGAACCCAACTCTTAACCTCGCACACTGTCTAACCCTCACACAAATATTAACCCCAACCCATATCTAAAGAGTCAAGTTTACCGTAGGCCTAAATGAGACAATAGGTTCGCTCATCCTTAAGCACTAAACCCTACTCTTACCTTCCACCTCACACTGCCCCTACATTTGATCCTCAGACTTACCATAACCCGAATCCTCACACAGCCGTAACTCTAACGTGAACTCTAACTCTGTCCCTAAACATGCCCAAATGCCTGTACCTATGCCCGTCTAAAGTTAAACCTAAACCGAAATCTTCTGTGCCACCATTTTGCAGCAGTTTAAAGAAGTACACTGGGAAAGATTTTTCTGCTAGAAAGAAACTGCAGGCGGCGTGCCTGAACTGAGAATATCATGCTGCACGAGCTCTTTGGCCTCAGATGCTAGAAGTGCCATGAGTGGGAAGTATAAAGAAACGGGACTTTACTTTCTCCGTGATCATCAACCTTTGTGGATTCTCTTTGTTCTAGACGCCTGAAATAAAGACAGTTGTCCTGAGTCACCTAAACCTCCACCGAGTGAGGCGCGGGAACTTGCCGGTATCAGAGAATTCCGAAGAAGGCTGAACGTCCACAATTAAATGTTAATTGCCCAGAAAGAAGCGCCAGCCGGATCAGCCTGGGAAACAAGCTTCCATTAGACAATGAAGATGTGAGAATCTGGTACGGCCACAGTTCACGGTTTCCATAGATCCATGCAATTCCGTGTTGAATTTCTGTCCGAAAATGAAACCGCTGGAGCCTCTGTTCAGCAGGTCCTGGTGTAGCTCCCAGAGACACAATGGTGCTCCTCTAGAATTTGGACGAAAAACGTTTTCACGGGAATAAGCAACCTTGATCAAGCCAGGTGGGTCTTGGAAAAACGAAATTGCTGCGTGTGCCTGCAATACTGACAAGCACTCACCTGTGTCACTCTATGGCGCATTCAGCACAGGAATCTGCATCGATTGAGCCAACACAAAGGAAAGTTCAGGGAGGCAGCACCCGTTTAGAAAAGCATTTGTTCTTCAAAGAGGAGGCCAATATTGTGAAACGACATACCCATGGCAAATAGTTTTCATCGGCAGTTTCATGGAGCAATATTGCGGGGAGAGAAAAGGCACCACCTGAGGGAGGCACGCTCAAAAAAACTACGTAGGGCAGGAGACGGGTCGCCCCCAGGCACTAGGGGTGTCGGGCCTCAACATTGTAAGCAGAGTTCACTGAAGTCCCTCAGTGAAGTTTTCTCCGGTGTCCTTCGTCTACGTTCCTAAAATTTACTCTGCGGTTTCTGATGACTCTGGGTTACGAACGGCCACCATTCGCCGTTCTCCTTACACTCGTGCGTCTCCATCGACCTTAAAGGAAAGGGAGGACACGCAGATGCTGGCAGCTAAATTCAGCAGAGTTTGTCTCAACACAAAAGAGACAGCTCTGTGGGGACCCGTCTTCCATGGTAAAACATTTCCTAACGAATAAGAAATCTTCCCATCGCAATGACAATGTGAGAGAATTGCCACCGGTGGATTTGCCGATGTGCCTATAAACATCTTCTTCAGGCCATGAAGTAGTGAAGCACGGGAACCCAGGCGCTTCACCCTTTTTCCTAGACCAGTGAAACTTAAAGAGCCACTATTGACCTGTGTGACATGACGTTGCTGGAAGCATCAGTGTACAGAGGCATGGGAACCTCAAAGGAGTTTCTTCCGTGTGTAAATAACAACCAGGCTGAACTTCATGGCAGGGTTCCAGATTGCCAGGAATTCCACGGGCTGTATTGCTCAGAGATAGAACCTACTGCTTGGGGCACAATCTGAAAAACTTGCTGGACTCACGGCTTTCCCAAAGACCCAAGATTCTCAAAGAGCGAGCGTAAGTTTGACGCAAAAACAAACTGCCGGTGGCGCCTTTGGACCTTGAAACCGGCAAGAAGCAAGATTTCCCTTAAACCACGAATCTCAGAAACATAAAGAGCCACTATTGACCTGTGTGACATGACGTTGCTGGAAGCATCAGTGTACAGAGGCATGGGAACCTCAAAGGAGTTTCTTCCGTGTGTAAATAACAACCAGGCTGAACTTCATGGCAGGGTTCCAGATTGCCAGGAATTCCACGGGCTGTATTGCTCAGAGATAGAACCTACTGCTTGGGGCACACTTAATCTGAAAAACTTGCTGGACTCACGGCTTTCCCAAAGACCCAAGATTCTCAAAGAGCGAGCGTAAGTTTGACGCAAAAACAAACTGCCGGTGGCGCCTTTGGACCTTGAAACCGGCAAGAAGCAAGATTTCCCTTAAACCACGAATCTCAGAAACATTGTGACAGTGAAGGAAAACCAGTGAGAGCAGATGTACTTCCCATAATCCAACACTTAAATTAGACCTCATACCTAAATCCTATCCTAAAAACAACCCTAATCCTAACCCTAAACTAGGTGAAAAGCTAACCCTAGGTGTAAACCTAAACAGAGATGTAACCCTAAGCCTAGGTCTAACTGTATTCTCCTAACCTGAAACTTAACCCTAACCTAAGGCTCACCCTAAAGCAAGCCCTAACCATAACCGTATGTCTACCCTAAGGCTAACCCTAATCCTAACCCCAAATCTGATGTGAACATGCAGCTCCCCCTACAACTAACCTTACTCCTAACCGTCATTCTTCGCCTGAACCTAACTTAACTCTATCCCTCACCTTCAATCGAAGCCTCCATAGCACCGTTAATGTAATCCAATCCCTTAAACTAGACAGAGAGCTAAACTTAACCATAACCCAAACGGATGTAACACACAAACCGTAAGCCTGAACCCAACTCTTAACCTCGCACACTGTCTAACCCTCACACAAATATTAACCCCAACCCATATCTAAAGAGTCAAGTTTACCGTAGGCCTAAATGAGACAATAGGTTCGCTCATCCTTAAGCACTAAACCCTACTCTTACCTTCCACCTCACACTGCCCCTACATTTGATCCTCAGACTTACCATAACCCGAATCCTCACACAGCCGTAACTCTAACGTGAACTCTAACTCTGTCCCTAAACATGCCCAAATGCCTGTACCTATGCCCGTCTAAAGTTAAACCTAAACCGAAATCTTCTGTGCCACCATTTTGCAGCAGTTTAAAGAAGTACACTGGGAAAGATTTTTCTGCTAGAAAGAAACTGCAGGCGGCGTGCCTGAACTGAGAATATCATGCTGCACGAGCTCTTTGGCCTCAGATGCTAGAAGTGCCATGAGTGGGAAGTATAAAGAAACGGGACTTTACTTTCTCCGTGATCATCAACCTTTGTGGATTCTCTTTGTTCTAGACGCCTGAAATAAAGACAGTTGTCCTGAGTCACCTAAACCTCCACCGAGTGAGGCGCGGGAACTTGCCGGTATCAGAGAATTCCGAAGAAGGCTGAACGTCCACAATTAAATGTTAATTGCCCAGAAAGAAGCGCCAGCCGGATCAGCCTGGGAAACAAGCTTCCATTAGACAATGAAGATGTGAGAATCTGGTACGGCCACAGTTCACGGTTTCCATAGATCCATGCAATTCCGTGTTGAATTTCTGTCCGAAAATGAAACCGCTGGAGCCTCTGTTCAGCAGGTCCTGGTGTAGCTCCCAGAGGCACAATGGTGCTCCTCTAGAATTTGGACGAAAAACGTTTTCACGGGAATAAGCAACCTTGATCAAGCCAGGTGGGTCTTGGAAAAACGAAATTGCTGCGTGTGCCTGCAATACTGACAAGCACTCACCTGTGTCACTCTATGGCGCATTCAGCACAGGAATCTGCATCGATTGAGCCAACACAAAGGAAAGTTCAGGGAGGCAGCACCCGTTTAGAAAAGCATTTGTTCTTCAAAGAGGAGGCCAATATTGTGAAACGACATACCCATGGCAAATAGTTTTCATCGGCAGTTTCATGGAGCAATATTGCGGGGAGAGAAAAGGCACCACCTGAGGGAGGCACGCTCAAAAAAACTACGTAGGGCAGGAGACGGGTCGCCCCCAGGCACTAGGGGTGTCGGGCCTCAACATTGTAAGCAGAGTTCACTGAAGTCCCTCAGTGAAGTTTTCTCCGGTGCCCTTCGTCTACGTTCCTAAAATTTACTCTGCGGTTTCTGATGACTCTGGGTTACGAACGGCCACCATTCGCCGTTCTCCTTACACTCGTGCGTCTCCATCGACCTTAAAGGAAAGGGAGGACACGCAGATGCTGGCAGCTAAATTCAGCAGAGTTTGTCTCAACACAAAAGAGACAGCTCTGTGGGGACCCGTCTTCCATGGTAAAACATTTCCTAACGAATAAGAAATCTTCCCATCGCAATGACAATATGAGAGAATTGCCACCGGTGGATTTGCCGATGTGCCTATAAACATCTTCTTCAGGCCATGAAGTAGTGAAGCACGGGAACCCAGGCGCTTCACCCTTTTTCCTAGACCAGTGAAACTTAAAGAGCCACTATTGACCTGTGTGACATGACGTTGCTGGAAGCATCAGTGTACAGAGGCATGGGAACCTCAAAGGAGTTTCTTCCGTGTGTAAATAACAACCAGGCTGAACTTCATGGCAGGGTTCCAGATTGCCAGGAATTCCACGGGCTGTATTGCTCAGAGATAGAACCTACTGCTTGGGGCACACTTAATCTGAAAAACTTGCTGGACTCACGGCTTTCCCAAAGACCCAAGATTCTCAAAGAGCGAGCGTAAGTTTGACGCAAAAACAAACTGCCGGTGGCGCCTTTGGACCTTGAAACCGGCAAGAAGCAAGATTTCCCTTAAACCACGAATCTCAGAAACATTGTGACAGTGAAGGAAAACCAGTGAGAGCAGATGTACTTCCCATAATCCAACACTTAAATTAGACCTCATACCTAAATCCTATCCTAAAAACAACCCTAATCCTAACCCTAAACTAGGTGAAAAGCTAACCCTAGGTGTAAACCTAAACAGAGATGTAACCCTAAGCCTAGGTCTAACTGTATTCTCCTAACCTGAAACTTAACCCTAACCTAAGGCTCACCCTAAAGCAAGCCCTAACCATAACCGTATGTCTACCCTAAGGCTAACCCTAATCCTAACCCCAAATCTGATGTGAACATGCAGCTCCCCCTACAACTAACCTTACTCCTAACCGTCATTCTTCGCCTGAACCTAACTTAACTCTATCCCTCACCTTCAATCGAAGCCTCCATAGCACCGTTAATGTAATCCAATCCCTTAAACTAGACAGAGAGCTAAACTTAACCATAACCCAAACGGATGTAACACACAAACCGTAAGCCTGAACCCAACTCTTAACCTCGCACACTGTCTAACCCTCACACAAATATTAACCCCAACCCATATCTAAAGAGTCAAGTTTACCGTAGGCCTAAATGAGACAATAGGTTCGCTCATCCTTAAGCACTAAACCCTACTCTTACCTTCCACCTCACACTGCCCCTACATTTGATCCTCAGACTTACCATAACCCGAATCCTCACACAGCCGTAACTCTAACGTGAACTCTAACTCTGTCCCTAAACATGCCCAAATGCCTGTACCTATGCCCGTCTAAAGTTAAACCTAAACCGAAATCTTCTGTGCCACCATTTTGCAGCAGTTTAAAGAAGTACACTGGGAAAGATTTTTCTGCTAGAAAGAAACTGCAGGCGGCGTGCCTGAACTGAGAATATCATGCTGCACGAGCTCTTTGGCCTCAGATGCTAGAAGTGCCATGAGTGGGAAGTATAAAGAAACGGGACTTTACTTTCTCCGTGATCATCAACCTTTGTGGATTCTCTTTGTTCTAGACGCCTGAAATAAAGACAGTTGTCCTGAGTCACCTAAACCTCCACCGAGTGAGGCGCGGGAACTTGCCGGTATCAGAGAATTCCGAAGAAGGCTGAACGTCCACAATTAAATGTTAATTGCCCAGAAAGAAGCGCCAGCCGGATCAGCCTGGGAAACAAGCTTCCATTAGACAATGAAGATGTGAGAATCTGGTACGGCCACAGTTCACGGTTTCCATAGATCCATGCAATTCCGTGTTGAATTTCTGTCCGAAAATGAAACCGCTGGAGCCTCTGTTCAGCAGGTCCTGGTGTAGCTCCCAGAGGCACAATGGTGCTCCTCTAGAATTTGGACGAAAAACGTTTTCACGGGAATAAGCAACCTTGATCAAGCCAGGTGGGTCTTGGAAAAACGAAATTGCTGCGTGTGCCTGCAATACTGACAAGCACTCACCTGTGTCACTCTATGGCGCATTCAGCACAGGAATCTGCATCGATTGAGCCAACACAAAGGAAAGTTCAGGGAGGCAGCACCCGTTTAGAAAAGCATTTGTTCTTCAAAGAGGAGGCCAATATTGTGAAACGACATACCCATGGCAAATAGTTTTCATCGGCAGTTTCATGGAGCAATATTGCGGGGAGAGAAAAGGCACCACCTGAGGGAGGCACGCTCAAAAAAACTACGTAGGGCAGGAGACGGGTCGCCCCCAGGCACTAGGGGTGTCGGGCCTCAACATTGTAAGCAGAGTTCACTGAAGTCCCTCAGTGAAGTTTTCTCCGGTGCCCTTCGTCTACGTTCCTAAAATTTACTCTGCGGTTTCTGATGACTCTGGGTTACGAACGGCCACCATTCGCCGTTCTCCTTACACTCGTGCGTCTCCATCGACCTTAAAGGAAAGGGAGGACACGCAGATGCTGGCAGCTAAATTCAGCAGAGTTTGTCTCAACACAAAAGAGACAGCTCTGTGGGGACCCGTCTTCCATGGTAAAACATTTCCTAACGAATAAGAAATCTTCCCATCGCAATGACAATATGAGAGAATTGCCACCGGTGGATTTGCCGATGTGCCTATAAACATCTTCTTCAGGCCATGAAGTAGTGAAGCACGGGAACCCAGGCGCTTCACCCTTTTTCCTAGACCAGTGAAACTTAAAGAGCCACTATTGACCTGTGTGACATGACGTTGCTGGAAGCATCAGTGTACAGAGGCATGGGAACCTCAAAGGAGTTTCTTCCGTGTGTAAATAACAACCAGGCTGAACTTCATGGCAGGGTTCCAGATTGCCAGGAATTCCACGGGCTGTATTGCTCAGAGATAGAACCTACTGCTTGGGGCACACTTAATCTGAAAAACTTGCTGGACTCACGGCTTTCCCAAAGACCCAAGATTCTCAAAGAGCGAGCGTAAGTTTGACGCAAAAACAAACTGCCGGTGGCGCCTTTGGACCTTGAAACCGGCAAGAAGCAAGATTTCCCTTAAACCACGAATCTCAGAAACATTGTGACAGTGAAGGAAAACCAGTGAGAGCAGATGTACTTCCCATAATCCAACACTTAAATTAGACCTCATACCTAAATCCTATCCTAAAAACAACCCTAATCCTAACCCTAAACTAGGTGAAAAGCTAACCCTAGGTGTAAACCTAAACAGAGATGTAACCCTAAGCCTAGGTCTAACTGTATTCTCCTAACCTGAAACTTAACCCTAACCTAAGGCTCACCCTAAAGCAAGCCCTAACCATAACCGTATGTCTACCCTAAGGCTAACCCTAATCCTAACCCCAAATCTGATGTGAACATGCAGCTCCCCCTACAACTAACCTTACTCCTAACCGTCATTCTTCGCCTGAACCTAACTTAACTCTATCCCTCACCTTCAATCGAAGCCTCCATAGCACCGTTAATGTAATCCAATCCCTTAAACTAGACAGAGAGCTAAACTTAACCATAACCCAAACGGATGTAACACACAAACCGTAAGCCTGAACCCAACTCTTAACCTCGCACACTGTCTAACCCTCACACAAATATTAACCCCAACCCATATCTAAAGAGTCAAGTTTACCGTAGGCCTAAATGAGACAATAGGTTCGCTCATCCTTAAGCACTAAACCCTACTCTTACCTTCCACCTCACACTGCCCCTACATTTGATCCTCAGACTTACCATAACCCGAATCCTCACACAGCCGTAACTCTAACGTGAACTCTAACTCTGTCCCTAAACATGCCCAAATGCCTGTACCTATGCCCGTCTAAAGTTAAACCTAAACCGAAATCTTCTGTGCCACCATTTTGCAGCAGTTTAAAGAAGTACACTGGGAAAGATTTTTCTGCTAGAAAGAAACTGCAGGCGGCGTGCCTGAACTGAGAATATCATGCTGCACGAGCTCTTTGGCCTCAGATGCTAGAAGTGCCATGAGTGGGAAGTATAAAGAAACGGGACTTTACTTTCTCGGTGATCATCAACCTTTGTGGATTCTCTTTGTTCTAGACGCCTGAAATAAAGACAGTTGTCCTGAGTCACCTAAACCTCCACCGAGTGAGGCGCGGGAACTTGCCGGTATCAGAGAATTCCGAAGAAGGCTGAACGTCCACAATTAAATGTTAATTGCCCAGAAAGAAGCGCCAGCCGGATCAGCCTGGGAAACAAGCTTCCATTAGACAATGAAGATGTGAGAATCTGGTACGGCCACAGTTCACGGTTTCCATAGATCCATGCAATTCCGAGTTGAATTTCTGTCCGAAAATGAAACCGCTGGAGCCTCTGTTCAGCAGGTCCTGGTGTAGCTCCCAGAGGCACAATGGTGCTCCTCTAGAATTTGGACGAAAAACGTTTTCACGGGAATAAGCAACCTTGATCAAGCCAGGTGGGTCTTGGAAAAACGAAATTGCTGCGTGTGCCTGCAATACTGACAAGCACTCACCTGTGTCACTCTATGGCGCATTCAGCACAGGAATCTGCATCGATTGAGCCAACACAAAGGAAAGTTCAGGGAGGCAGCACCCGTTTAGAAAAGCATTTGTTCTTCAAAGAGGAGGCCAATATTGTGAAACGACATACCCATGGCAAATAGTTTTCATCGGCAGTTTCATGGAGCAATATTGCGGGGAGAGAAAAGGCACCACCTGAGGGAGGCACGCTCAAAAAAACTACGTAGGGCAGGAGACGGGTCGCCCCCAGGCACTAGGGGTGTCGGGCCTCAACATTGTAAGCAGAGTTCACTGAAGTCCCTCAGTGAAGTTTTCTCCGGTGTCCTTCGTCTACGTTCCTAAAATTTACTCTGCGGTTTCTGATGACTCTGGGTTACGAACGGCCACCATTCGCCGTTCTCCTTACACTCGTGCGTCTCCATCGACCTTAAAGGAAAGGGAGGACACGCAGATGCTGGCAGCTAAATTCAGCAGAGTTTGTCTCAACACAAAAGAGACAGCTCTGTGGGGACCCGTCTTCCATGGCAAAACATTTCCTAACGAATAAGAAATCTTCCCATCGCAATGACAATATGAGAGAATTGCCACAGGTGGATTTGCCGATGTGCCTATAAACATCTTCTTCAGGCCATGAAGTAGTGAAGCACGGGAACCCAGGCGCTTCACCCTTTTTCCTAGACCAGTGAAACTTAAAGAGCCACTATTGACCTGTGTGACATGACGTTGCTGGAAGCATCAGTGTACAGAGGCATGGGAACCTCAAAGGAGTTTCTTCCGTGTGTAAATAACAACCAGGCTGAACTTCATGGCAGGGTTCCAGATTCCCAGGAATTCCACGGGCTGTATTGCTCAGAGATAGAACCTACTGCTTGGGGCACACTTAATCTGAAAAACTTGCTGGACTCACGGCTTTCCCAAAGACCCAAGATTCTCAAAGAGCGAGCGTAAGTTTGACGCAAAAACAAACTGCCGGTGGCGCCTTTGGACCTTGAAACCGGCAAGAAGCAAGATTTCCCTTAAACCATGAATCTCAGAAACATTGTGACAGTGAAGGAAAACCAGTGAGAGCAGATGTACTTCCCATAATCCAACACTTAAATTAGACCTCATACCTAAATCCTATCCTAAAAACAACCCTAATCCTAACCCTAAACTAGGTGAAAAGCTAACCCTAGGTGTAAACCTAAACAGAGATGTAACCCTAAGCCTAGGTCTAACTGTATTCTCCTAACCTGAAACTTAACCCTAACCTAAGGCTCACCCTAAAGCAAGCCCTAACCATAACCGTATGCCTACCCTAAGTCTAACCCTAATCCTAACCCCAAATCTGATGTGAACATGCAGCTCCCCCTACAACTAACCTTACTCCTAACCGTCATTCTTCGCCTGAACCTAACTTAACTCTATCCCTCACCTTCAATCGAAGCCTCCATAGCACCGTTAATGTAATCCAATCCCTTAAACTAGACAGAGAGCTAAACTTAACCATAACCCAAACGGATGTAACACACAAACCGTAAGCCTGAACCCAACTCTTAACCTCGCACACTGTCTAACCCTCACACAAATATTAACCCCAACCCATATCTAAAGAGTCAAGTTTACCGTAGGCCTAAATGAGACAATAGGTTCGCTCATCCTTAAGCACTAAACCCTACTCTTACCTTCCACCTCATACTGCCCCTACATTTGATCCTCAGACTTACTATAACCCGAATCCTCACACAGCCGTAACTCTAACGTGAACTCTAACTCTGTCCCTAAACATGCCCAAATGCCTGTACCTATGCCCGTCTAAAGTTAAACCTAAACCGAAATCTTCTGTGCCACCATTTTGCAGCAGTTTAAAGAAGTACACTGGGAAAGATTTTTCTGCTAGAAAGAAACAGCAGGCGGCGTGCCTGAACTGAGAATATCATGCTGCACGAGCTCTTTGGCCCCAGATGCTAGAAGTGCCATGAGTGGGAAGTATAAAGAAACGGGACTTTACTTTCTCGGTGATCATCAACCTTTGTGGATTCTCTTTGTTCTAGACGCCTGAAATAAAGACAGTTGTCCTGAGTCACCTAAACCTCCACCGAGTGAGGTGCGGGAACTTGCCGGTATCAGAGAATTCCGAAGAAGGCTGAACGTCCACAATTAAATGTTAATTGCCCAGAAAGAAGCGCCAGCCGGATCAGCCTGGGAAACAAGCTTCCATTAGACAATGAAGATGTGAGAATCTGGTACGGCCACAGTTCACGGTTTCCATAGATCCATGCAATTCCGTGTTGAATTTCTGTCCGAAAATGAAACCGCTGGAGCCTCTGTTCAGCAGGTCCTGGTGTAGCTCCCAGAGGCACAATGGTGCTCCTCTAGAATTTGGACGAAAAACGTTTTCACGGGAATAAGCAACCTTGATCAAGCCAGGTGGGTCTTGGAAAAACGAAATTGCTGCGTGTGCCTGCAATACTGACAAGCACTCACCTGTGTCACTCTATGGCGCATTCAGCACAGGAATCTGCATCGATTGAGCCAACACAAAGGAAAGTTCAGGGAGGCAGCACCCGTTTAGAAAAGCATTTGTTCTTCAAAGAGGAGGCCAATATTGTGAAACGACATACCCATGGCAAAGAGTTTTCATCGGCAGTTTCATGGAGCAATATTGCGGGGAGAGAAAAGGCACCACCTAGGGAGGCACGCTCAAAAAAACTACGTAGGGCAGGAGACGGGTCGCCCCCAGACACTAGGGGTGTCGGGCCTCAACATTGTAAGCAGAGTTCACTGAAGTCCCTCAGTGAAGTAAGGAGCCACTATTGACCTCTGTGACATGACGTTGCTGGAAGCATCAGTGTACAGAGGCATGGGAACCTCAAAGGAGTTTCTTCCGTGTGTAAATAACAACCAGGCTGAACTTCATGGCAGGGTTCCAGATTCCCAGGAATTCCACGGGCTGTATTGCTCAGAGATAGAACCTACTGCTTGGGGCACACTTAATCTGAAAAACTTGCTGGACTCACGGCTTTCCCAAAGACCCAAGATTCTCAAAGAGCGAGCGTAAGTTTGACGCAAAAACAAACTGCCGGTGGCGCCTTTGGACCTTGAAACCGGCAAGAAGCAAGATTTCCCTTAAACCATGAATCTCAGAAACATTGTGACAGTGAAGGAAAACCAGTGAGAGCAGATGTACTTCCCATAATCCAACACTTAAATTAGACCTCATACCTAAATCCTATCCTAAAAACAACCCTAATCCTAACCCTAAACTAGGTGAAAAGCTAACCCTAGGTGTAAACCTAAACAGAGATGTAACCCTAAGCCTAGGTCTAACTGTATTCTCCTAACCTGAAACTTAACCCTAACCTAAGGCTCACCCTAAAGCAAGCCCTAACCATAACCGTGGGTCTACCCTAAGTCTAACCCTAATCCTAACCCCAAATCTGATGTGAACATGCAGCTCCCCCTACAACTAACCTTACTCCTAACCGTCATTCTTCGCCTGAACCTAACTTAACTCTATCCCTCACCTTCAATCGAAGCCTCCATAGCACCGTTAATGTAATCCAATCCCTTAAACTAGACAGAGAGCTAAACTTAACCATAACCCAAACGGATGTAACACACAAACCGTAAGCCTGAACCCAACTCTTAACCTCGCACACTGTCTAACCCTCACACAAATATTAACCCCAACCCATATCTAAACGGTCAAGTTTACCGTAGGCCTAAATGAGACAATAGGTTCGCTCATCCTTAAGCACTAAACCCTACTCTTACCTTCCACCTCACACTGCCCCTACATTTGTTCCTCAGACTTACCATAACCCGAATCCTCACACAGCCGTAACTCTAACGTGAACTCTAACTCTGTCCCTAAACATGCCCAAATGCCTGTACCTATGCCCGTCTAAAGTTAAACCTAAACCGAAATCTTCTGTGCCACCATTTTGCAGCAGTTTAAAGAAGTACACTCGGAAAGATGAGCGAACCTATTGTCTCATTTAGGCTTATGGTAAACTTGACTGTTTAGATATAGGTTGGGTTTAATATTTGTGTGAGGTTTAGACAGTGTGCGAAGTTAAGAGTTGGGGTCAGGCTTACGGTTTGTGTGTTACATCCGTTTTCATTAAGGTTAAGTTTAGCTCTCTGTCTAGTTTAAGGGATTGGTTTACATTAACGGTGAAATTGAGGTATCGATTGAAGGTGAGGGATAGAGTTAACTTAGGTTCAGGCGAAGGATGACGGTTAGGAGTAAGGTTAGTTGTAGGAGAAACTGCATGTTCACATCAGATTTGGGGTTAGGATTAGGCTTAGCCTTAGGGTAGACATACGGTTAGCGTTAGTGCTTGGTTTAGGGTGAGCCTTAGGTTAGGGTTAATTTTAAGTTTAGGAGTATACAGAGCTAGACCTAGGCTTAGGGTTACATCTCTGTTTAGGTTCAGACCTAGCGTTAGGTTTTCACCTAGGTTAGGGTTAGGATTAGGGTTGGTGAATGTGCTGTCATTCACTGCATCTCCCTGCCACTGACCCGATGGGAGACCCAGCACCATCAGGAGGAGGAAGAGATAGGAGGCAGACATTTCTGTATCAAAGGCTCCCTGACTCAGAAGGGTTTGGAATCCCCTGATTGCATGGCGGTGATGGGGGTGGTCTCATTAAGTAAGAAACCACAACAGGCATTTGTCTAGGAGTGTTCCTGGCTGTTATAGGAGTTTGGGGCTATGAATAGCATACTAAGGTGCAGGCACCTCAGTTCCACAAGAAAGTGTCTCCAGGGATGATTCTTGAATAAAGTTGGATGACAGAGATGGGAGTGATGTGACTAACAGGCATACCTTGAATTAGTAGGCTCTCCAAATTCCAATATTTGAAATTACAAAATCAGAGTTCCAAGGTAGCAGTGTTGTTTGATTTGAACATATGCATCCACTAACTCATGAATTAATTTTTCTTTGTGAGGTCTGAGAGTTATGAACACGCCAGATATTCTTCTGACTGAGGGAAAATCAGAAAACCAAGCAACTGAGCTAGAAATGACCAATCTCTTCTTTCAATACCAAATCTATTCTGACTCATAGGAACCCTATAAGACTGATTAGAACTCATTGAGCTGCTTCTGACTATAATTATTTACAGGAATAGGCAATGTCATCTTACATATTTACATAGATAGATAGATAACATACGAAATAAACAGTTAATTAAATTATAAAGCAGTACATATGGCTCATCGCCATTCACTCCTATGAGAGAGTTGTGAGACACTGGCAGTCCTTCAAGTCTTGAGGGCTGCTGGGTAGTCCTCTGTAGAGCAATTCAGGCTATCTGGCTACAGGCAGCACACAGCAAGTCAGGTCAACAGTCAGCCAGATGACAGGGTCCGACAGTCCCCAGCTCAAAAGATGTAGATTACAATGGTGTGGAGGATCAGGTCTTGAAGGAACCTCAAATTACAGCGACACAGTCCATGGATTAGGTGTCCCACAGGTAGTGTAGCTTGCAAATTGAGGCAAAGAAAAAGTAAGGTAGCTGCACACTGGTCCGATGATCAATGATCAAAGAGCAAGAGACAAGAGAGGCGAGGCTCTCCGAGCTATTTATCTCTCCGCACTTCAATTAATGTTTTTATTAGCCAGGTTGGCACAATAAACTGACAACCTCAGCTCCCGAGTGATCCCTGCACTCTGAAGAAGAAACATTGAGGTCTTTTAGACTCAGATTTCTGGATTTGTTTGTAGTCCCCATCTCCTCGGGTTGGGCTTGACCGGTCGCTTAATCAAGGTGTACTGCATCTTTCAAAATACTGAAATATGGAAATGATAGAAAATATGGCCTCAAGGAAAATGCAATAGATTTTTTCTCCAGTTGTCTATTGTACACTAAACAGACATGAAACCTTGTAGCTTAAAATCACAAGATCTTTTTGTTTTTCATTTGTTGCTTGACTTTCCTATTTACTCTTATAATGCACATATATGATTTCAGAGGACACTCTCATCTCTGTTGTCTTCTTTGTGTGTATGTCCTTTGCTGTGTTCGATAGTATATGGATGCCCTGCAGTGGGGCACTTGCGTGTGTCCCTGCCTCCTTATAGATGGTCTCTATAGCTCTGGGATTTACATTAGGTCCTTGACCCATCTTGTATTCATTTTTGTACATGGCTGAGGTTTGGGTTGTCTTTCATTCTTCTGAGGGTGACGAGTCAATTGTGCCAACCCCATTGTTGAAGATAACGTCGCTCTCCCTTATACAGTTCCTATGGCCTTTGTTGAAGAGTTGCCTGTATGTGGATGGATTATTTATTAGTTTTCTATTCTATTTCATTGATCAACATATCTATCATTGTATGAGTACCAGGCTGTTTTTACTGCTGTGGCGGTGTAATACTTTTGAGGTCAGTTTGTGTGAGTCCCCCTAACTTGATCCAAATATTTTTGGGTCCCTTGATTATCCTAGGATTCTCCATATAAAGTGAGTAATTATTTTCCAGTTCTTTAAAGGGTTAAATTGGCATTTGGATCACGATTACATTGTACTTAGTGACAGTACTGGGTAGTTTTAACATTTCCTTTTTATTGGGCCTCTTTCTCCCTGAACATGGTATATTGAGAATGTGAACAGACTTGCATTGGGAAGCATAAACATTCCTGAATCATGGCATCTTGCTGAACAAGAGAGACAGAAAATAGAGAAGACACAAAGAGGCTTTGGACCAGTGCTGAGTTCGACCTGCACACTTCCTACTAAAGATGAGAGTCATATGGGAGCCACATTCTGTTTTCATATGGTTTGTTCCCTAACTTGCTGCCTACATAACTATAGCCGGGAAATCAATGTCACAATTGGGAAATTCTATGGAAGCCTCTGCTCTCAGTCTGTCCCTTCAGAAGTAACATCACCAAGTCTTTCTCTTCAGGCATCACTTGGTAAGTTTGAATAGCCAGTCTTTCTGATTTAATTCAAATAGCTCACCTCTGGCAGTACCCTGTCGCTCCATCTTCCCTCAATTTCATTAGATCCAAATCACCAAGTTTCCATGAGTTTCATCTGGACCTTGATCCTGAGGACTGCCTGGCAAAATCATTTTACTCCACACGAAAAAAGGCTGATATTTCTGAAGAATATTTTCTTTGTTATGATACAGCTCTTTAAGTGTATGAAATATCAGGGATAGGCAAAGCTGGTAGTATAAACAGGATAGGCAAAGCTGGTAGTATAATCATTAAGAGATTCTCTGAGGGAAACTGCAAGATGGAGAAGAACACCAATATCACAACAGAAAAACAGTCCTGAATGTCCCCATCTGCACCTGCTCCTGGACCTGAGGCTTGACTCTGTGGGTCTTGCGCGCCCCTTGGGGGCCTGTTTCCTCCCTGAAGGGGAGGTTTGTGTCCTGGTTCAGTCTGAATTCTCCTCACTGTGATGGTAGCACAGAAATAAAAAGGCATGTCCTCGAATTCCAGGCTGTTCATATGCAGATGCAGCAGTTCTTGGAGATACAAAAACATCTTGGAGAAGTCTTTGTAGTATGCACCATCACCACTTGACACCCACTGCAGGTCCTTCCCTGGAGCCTGGTGGACACAGATCATGCATAGCTATTGAAGGGCAATCTTGAGGTTGCACTGGAGAATCTCAGAGACCCCCAAGGAACCCCATACTCCACTAGCTGCACCTCACTCTGGACTTCTGCAAACACAGATATCCATGGCAGGAAAACCATCAGACATGTTCACCGTGTCTCCCACTCACACCCAAGCACACAAACTGGTTCATGACAAAATCACCTGTTAAAATAGCAACAAGGACAAGCCCCTTTCAACTATGAGGCCAGGCTTTCTGTGTTGTGCTCAGTCCTGATCACTGAGTTGGGACTCCTGAGAATCCAGGAGCACTTCCAGAGCTGCAGGGTTGGGGCTGTGTTGGCTTTTATCAGCAGAGGGAGGGGTGGATTTGCATTCCCTCCTACTACATAGCAATAAATGAAGTTGCATGACTTCTGAGATCCGAGGGTTCTGTTCCTAGAACAGATATGAGTGTTTTAAGTGTGTTGGAAAGGGCATGCTGACAATATCCTTGGTAACATGTATTATATTACTGTTCTATGCTAAATTTTTATCATATATAATTCATTTTATTCTTCTACTAACA
The DNA here is from genome assembly GCF_050624435.1 of Tenrec ecaudatus. NCBI lineage: Eukaryota > Metazoa > Chordata > Mammalia > Afrosoricida > Tenrecidae > Tenrec > Tenrec ecaudatus. Next base: position 12,108 of record NW_027459046.1, on the reverse strand, counting down.
CAATACATAAGATTATATTGATAGATTTCTGGTTTTTAGGAATAATACTACATACAGAGATGTAAAAATGTTTTTTATATCTATGAAGGATTCACAGCATTTCCTTCTTAATGTCCCTTGAGATTTTGGAAGAGGCAAGGTTGAGGTTGTCCTCAGGACTAATAATAAGAGTTGTCATACAAGGAAGGCAAGGGGAAGGTGGGGGAGAAGGTGAAGTTGGGGGGGAAGGGGGAAACTGATCACAATGATCTACATGTAACCCACTCCCTGGTTATAAAACAGAAAAGTGGGTGAAGGTAGATATCAGACAATGTAAGAGATGACAAAATAATAATTTATAAATTATCAAGGGTTCAGGAGGGAGGGGTGAGTTGGGAGGGAAGAGGAAAATGAGCTGATACCAAAGGCTCAAGTAGAAAGACAATGTTTTGAGAATGATGATGACAACAAATGTACAAATGTGCTTGACATAATGGATGGATGTATCTATTATGATTGATAAGAGTTGTACAAGCTCCCAATAAAGTGATTTTTTTAAAAAAGGTCAGTGTTGTAAGATGGATGAGCAAAAATTTCCAAATTAATTCTTAGGACTGCTCTTGCTACCCTTGAAGAATAAGTAGGTACAAAGCCCTAAAGAGTTTAAAAGGGAAAAAGGAAATGTGGCACAAATTCTTTGCCCTTTTTCTCATCATTGCAGTTTTCCATTTTCTTAAAACATTTTCATATGAGCCCTGGTCATTATGCTGAAGCCTTTTAAAATTGCTACAGGACAGGGGTCCTACAGGCAATAGACCAATTATTGGGCAGTTAGCATGTCTTCTTCCCACTAAAGCATCGTGTTCTGAATGAAGGCGGGTTTAGAGTTCTGGGTCATGTGGTTGTTGTGGATGGATGGTATTGAGTCAGTTTTGACCCACAGGGACCCTGAGCACAGCAGAACAGAACACTGTCTGGTCCTGCACCGTCCGTTCTCAAGATCCTATGCTTGAGCTGTCTGGGGGACAGATAATTAAGGACAAATGAGGGAGAAATTTATTCATAAGTTTTGAGGGGGAAACCTGGCAGTTTAAAATTTATTATCTAGGAGAAATGGCAGAAAAAGTACAAACAATATAATGAAGCATTTCAAATATGTTTCTTTGTTCTTTGTCCGTTGGCTTGCTTTTTAATTGTGAGGAGCTCAGGCTTTGCTTCTGAGCATTTGCAAAGGAACACTTGAATGGTGTAGATACTTTCTATGGACGTCATTCCTTCATGTCACAGAAGGCTGAGCTGGGACAAGCAATTGCACAGTGTATCTGCATGGAAAACATGGCTCTAGAGAAAAGGCACATTATGGTGTGGCAGAAGGCAGGGACAAGGCTATGTCAGATGGTTGCTGGTGAATTATAGGAGACGGAGGCTGTCAGGACAGTGCAGTAATGAGCAGTTTGTTATTTTCTGCATCATTCATCTTAGGACCTACCATCAGGGAAGATGTTACTGTGATGGAAACTTCCAGTTCCTTTCATGTGCAAAGACATCGTGGTGAGAATGAGTAGGAATAAACTTAGGGAAGGGGGAACATGGATATCCAGGATGAGGGGGATTCCCTTGTTCTTGGAGTAGAACAGAGAGATAGCAGGGTTGTGAATGGGGAGGCAGGGACAGGAGTGGAGTGCTGGAAACTGTGATACTGGTAGGAAGTCAACTGCAGCCTGCCCCATGACTCCTGGAGATAAAGTGGTCCTGTGACCAAAAAGATGTGCTTTAACCATGCCAAACATTTTCTATGGCCTCATATGCATGTTAAAAAGGCAAAACAGAAAATCAAAAAAGAAAGAAAAAAGTACTAGGCCACCATGGTTTGGAAAAATAACCAAACCAAACCAAATACAAAACCCTGCATATTCTGAAGAATTAAATTTAAAACATAGGATAACTGCTTAAATTTCAACTAAATCATTAACTAAATGATTGTCAGAATACTTCTCAAAGTGTGGTGGAAGGATATACTATTAAATTTCCAGCCAATACAAAAACACTTAATGGTTATCTTTACCCAGACCTCCATCCCTCCATTTCCCCTGAGTCTAGTTGAAAAGTATTTATCTGAGCGTCATGAGAATTCTGACACAGGGACCCCTGAAAGTGTCATTTCTTGTCCTTCAGGGACAGACTGTTGCTGTAAGACAGAATATATTCTCGTGTTACAACATAACTTTTGAAATCAAAGATATAAGGAGTAGGCATATAATTAATATTTTTAAATTAGAGATAGATTCCCTAGGGAACTGTGAGATTTAGAAGAATCCACATGTGACCACAAGCCTTGAAACTCCAGATGCTCCTGCTCTGGGGCTGAGTCCTATGCTCTGTGGGTCCTGAGCACCTCCCTGGAGACCAGTCTCCTCCCTACAGGGGAAGTTTGTGTCTGGGCTCTCACTGAGTTCCCCTCACTGTGTCTCTTGTACAGTAATGCATGGACATGTCCTCAACTTTCAGATTATTCATTTGAAGATAAGAGTGTGTTCTTGGAGTTATCTCTGGAGATAGTAAATGGACCCTTAGCGAAGTTGGTGTAGAATATGTACCATCACCACTAATGGCTGCGATCCACTGCAGGCCCTTTCCTGGAGCCTGGCGGATTCAGTGCATGTAAGAGTCACTGAAAGTGAATCCAGAGTCTGCACAGGAGAGTCTCAGAGAGCCACCAGGCTTTGTTAGTTCACCTCCAGACTCCGCTAGCTGCACCTCACCCTGGACACCTGCAAACACAGAGGCACTCTGATTATACAACCCACATACAAACAATTGCCCTCACAATTTTAAACACACAGAGCAAAGTCTATCACAATTGCCATGTAAAATAGCCAAAAATGAATGCCAAAGTCTGGCCAAAATTCATGGTGTGTCCTATGGACTAGCTCCTGGGCACAAATGGAAATATCAGAGACCCCAGAGACTGGGGCTTTCCTCTGAGATCTCCCACATCAGGGACTGTGGCCAGCTTATCAGCAGGCAGAGAGCTACATTTGCATGTCCCCTGAAATTTGAAGCAGATGAGTAGAGATCATGGGCCAGAGTTCTCCCTCAGACTCAAAGAAACACAAGCACTCTCAAGGGAAAACAGAACTCTTAGTTAGGATTTTTATCAAGCATTGCTTTAATCATTGTATATTATCAATATTTTTGAAAAGTACTTTCTAATTTATAAACCTTATATTACAGACACAACAACCTTTGTGACATAAGAGCTCATACTGCATCCTCTCCCATCCCTTTTAAGAGATGGGTACACATGATTATGATGGGTAACTCTATAATCTGTTTCTTGTATTACAAGGGAATCTTATTAGATGTTTTTTGTTTTGTTTTGTCTTGTTTTTTGCTTTCCATGGAATTTCCACATTTCAGTGATACTCTTTAACTTTGGGCCTGAAGTTGATCATAGAATGTGTACAGAAAACATGAAGAATGAAATCTCCTCCCTGGTCCTACTTCTTTTGTCATGATCAGGAAAACTCGATATTGATTATTTAACTTTATCTCCTAAAAGTCACTTTTCTTTTAATTGGCTTACTTAATGTGTTCCTTCCACTTCATTTGAGTTCTTATATTTATTAGTTTCCTCCCCCACCCCCTGCCCTCCTAACTTATGATATAGCATACTCATCGTTTTCTGGTTCCAGTAAATGGAAACAGCAGTCATTAATTAATTCAGTCCAACACAGCCATTAAGGCTATGAAAATCATTAACTACATGTACTAGCTATCAATGATACAAATAGCATTTGTATATAAAACAGGTATTCATGAATACATACAATGTCATATTTGCATCTGTGTTAAACCAGGTTGTCTAGCGAAACAAGTCCATTGCTACTCATATATGTGTAAAAGATAACTTTATATCAAGAAGTAATTACACATCAATAAAACATCCCAGCCAGTACAGATAAAATTTATAAGTTCAATATTAGCTCATAGGTCTGATATTAGCCCATATGTCTGAATTCCTCTTTTAAGTCACATAGCACATGCAATGATGCTGAATGCAGGATGATCGCAGGCAAGTGGAAAGTCCTGGGGATCCAATGGCAGTGGACGCATCTTCAGGGCTTTGGTTGCCATCACTGTGGCTCCACGTGGCTTGTCAACATGAAAATGAGAGAGAGAGAGAGAGAGAGAGAGAGAGAGAGAGAGAGAGAGAGAGAGAGAGAGAGAGAGAGAGAGAGATCTACCTCTTCTAATGGGAGATTCAAGAAAACACGTCCGAGAAGACTCATAAGAAGGCCACACGCACAAGAAGGGATCACCATGCTTTGATCTGATTGATGGGCTAGAATCCACCCCTTCACCTTCAGTCTTTTATTAAGTTAACATGAAATTGTGTAACTACCACAGCATAAAATCTACAAATGTATAAACAGCGCAATATCTGTGGGGTTTTGTAATAAATATTCACAGAGTGGTCATTTTGGAGGGAACTGAAACTCTAGATGCTAATAGGATGCTCCTTGTTCCCATGCCTCCCCCATTTCTATGGTCTCAGAATTCTTGCCCCTGTCCTTTCCACAACCCAAGTTATCCCCATAGACCAATACCATCATCACAGGGACGTTTGTGTTTGTGATGGTAGTGAGTCCTCTGTTTCCCTCACACATTAATGGACAGCCACGTCCTCAGTGTCATTGAGCTCAGATGCAGGGAGAACAGATTTGAGTCTGTATATTTTTCTGGAGCTTGAGCATCATCAGTTCCTTAAAGATGAGATGTTGTTTTCTGCTATTGAAATATATTGCTCACAACTACTGCAACCTTTTCTGAAGGTTTTGGCAGCTCCAGCTCCAGCAGCATCTAGGCATCAGAGACAGCAAAGCCTATGCAGAGGATCTGTGATGATTTCTCACTCTTGGACCCAAATCTTGGACAACTAGGAACAGGGAAAATAATCACTGATGACAAGTAATGGAAGCCTCAGTAATCCAGCCCATTTTTGGAATCTTGACACTGCTAGAGAGAAGTAATAGCTAGGCAGAGGAATCTCCACAGGACATTGATGTCCTATGGAAAAGGTCTATGGATCCTAGAGAACCCTGTCTATGATGAAATGTTTTTCGCTAGGTTTGAGACTTTACCTGGAAATTGATGAAGTGCTCTGCATATTAGAAGCCCAGGAATAAAGAAGAGAAGTTCCCAATCTTCTCAGAAACTGCAAGTGTGACCCCATCATCTTCTTTGTGCTAACACCAACACCACACTCACTGCCATCAGTGGATTCCGACTCATAGAGACTCTATATGACAGTGTATTCCATCATGTTGAAAAGCACACTCGACGAAAGGAACTGTGTTACCAACATGACTCCTGCTAGAAACAAACACAGGGCTGCATGACAGTGAAAGGGACCCGCTCTCCTTGGATCAAGCAAGGACTGAGGCAGAAGATTCCCCAAAGAAAGCCTCTGAAAAAGATGGTAGGCATGGCTTAAAGGTTTGGAAATATATACCAACAAGTAAATGTATAGGATTAAGGATGTGAAACATATTTCACAGGGATGGTTACGAATATGCATTAGGGTGAGGTTAAGATTCTTTTTTAAATTAATAAATCTTTTTATTGGGCTCATACAACTCTTATCACAATCCGTACATACATCAATTGAGCAAAGCACCCTTATACATTCTTTGCACTCGTCATTCTCAAAATTCACCTTCCACTTGGGTTCCTGGAATCAGCCCGGTTTCCCATTTTTCCCCCTTCCCCTCCCTCCCTGCTCCCCCCTTCCCCCTGGTCCCTTGATAGTTTATAAATAATTATTATATCTTATCTTACACTCCCCGGTGTCTCCCCTCACCCACCTCCCCATTGCCCATTTCCCAGAGAGGAGGTTACACATAGATCTCCAAGATTGGCTCTCCCTTTCTGCACCCCCTTCCATCCTGGTGTAGCCACTCCTACCGCGGGTATTGAGGGGTTCATCTGTCCTAGATTCCCTGTGTTTCCAGATACCTACTTTACCGCTGTACATCCTCTGGTATAACCAGGTCCGCAAGGTAGAATTGGGGTCATGGTAATTGGGAAGGGAGGAAGCGTTCAGGAACTAGAGGAAGGTTTTGAGTTTCATTGTTGCTACAGTGAACCCTGAGTGACTCATCTCCTCCACACTACCCCTCTGGAAGGGATGTCCAGCTGTCTACAGATGGGCATTGGGTCCCCATCATGCACTCCCCCTCATTCACGGTGATGTGATTCTCGCCACCACCCCACCTTTGTTGTTTGGGACCTGGTCTCCTCTGCCCTTCACGATCACCTATGTTGGTGAGCTGCTTCTGTGTGGGCTTTGTTGCTTCTGGGCTAGATGCCTGCTTATTTGCTTTCAAGCCTTTACGTCCCCAGATGCTATATCTCTCAGTAGCCGGGCAAGACACAGCTCCTTGTACTTCTTGGTTCCAAGTGTCTTATTTGACCTTTTGGGTGACTTTTGGTTCCTTGACCAAAATTCTTATGTTCCATGTGACCTGTGACCTGAAGGTTGGGAATGTCTTGGCGGACATGTTTGCCTGGCCAGAATGGATACTCATTTGGTGTAGTGGGATATTTTTTTTTGTGAGGAAAGAGCTCAACAGATACAGGATATCAGGAAGGGAAATACAGAATAATTGCAGGCAATAAATGAGGCACTCCAACATCCTGTGGCAACATCTCATATCTTAAGGAGAAGTTCCTTGGACAAGCTATGGAATTTACACTGTGACACAACCTTAAGCAGCTTGGGAAATAATCTCTAAGAGAATGTCCAAAGTTCATCTTATACTGTACTCCTTAGCTACTATATTCACAACAAATATAATCTTGTCACAAGGGATTAGTTATCAATGATAACTTTTTCCCAGAAATGGTACATCTATTGTTATTTTTAATCACTTTATTAGTGGTTCATACAACTCTTATAACAATCCATACATACATCAATTGTATAAAACACATTTGTACATTCATTGCCCTCATCATTCTCAAAATATTTACTCTCCACTTAAGCCCCTGGCATCAGGTCCTCATTTTGCCCCCTCCCTCCCCACTACCCCCTCCCTCATGAGCCCTTGATAATTTATAAATTATTATTTTGTCATATCTTGCCCTGTCCAATGTCTCCCTTCACCCACTTTTCTGTTGTCCATCCCTCAGGGAGGAGGTCACATGTAGATCTTTGTAATCGATTCCCCCTTTCCAACCCACCCTCCCTCTATGCTCCCAGTATCGCCACTCATACCACTGGTCCTGAAGGGATCATCCTCCCTGGATTCCTTGTGCTTCCAGTTCCTATCTGTACCAGTGTACATCCTCTGGTCATGCCAGACTTGCAAGGAAGAATTCGGATCATGATATGTGGGGGATGGGGGGATGGAGGAAGCATTTAGGAACGAGAGGAAAGTTGTATTTTTCACCGTTGCTACATCGCACCCTGACTGGCTCGTCTCCTCCCCAAGACCCCTCTGCAAGGGGTCTCCAGTGGCCTAATAATGGGCTGTGGGTCTCCTCTCCGCACTGCCCCCCTCATTTACTATGGTAAAAATTTTTGTTCTGATGATTCCTGATACCTGATCCCTTTGGCTCCTCGTGAGCCTACAGGCTGGTGTGCTTCTTCCACGTGGGCTTTGTTGCATTTGTGCTAGATGGCCGCTTGTTTACCTTCAAGCCTTTAAGACCCCAGACACTTTATCTTTTGATAGCTGGGCACCATCAGCTTTATTCACCACACTTGCTTATTCATCCACTTTGTCTTCAGCGATTGTGTTAGGAAGGTGAGAATCATAGAATGCCAATTTAGTAGAAGAAAGTATTCTTGCATTAAGGGAGTACTTGAGTGGAGGCCCAATGTCCTTCTGCTACCTTAATTCTAAACCTATAAATATGTGCACATAGATATAGTTCCCCATCCTCATACATTAATATATTTGCATATGTATTGTTTGTTTTCTTTCTTTCTTTTTTAGGAATTTGGCAGTGATTGGTAGATATATATGGGCAAGAAAAGTATATATTACTTCCCTTTTTGTTCCACCTTCCAAAGATCAAACTGGAGCTTCACTCAAAAATTAAAGAGTTTATTGAAGGAACAAAACAATCGAGGAATGGACAATAATAATTGTAAGGATTCACAAAGTCCCACCGTAAAAGTAAAATTTCAGAGTTTAAATGCAGAAGGATCCTGAAATTTAAAAGATTATTCCAATCCCTTGATCTTTACTACGTTTGGCTCAAATGGACAAGGCAATATCAAGGACACTATATAATGACTGAGTCATGTAACAATTTTTATTTGCTTTGCTTTGACTTTAGATATTGGGAGAGAGAGTGAATGCTCTTCCTGGCAGCTTGTTGTGGGAGTAGCTATGCTGACTTTTACTCATATTTTCTACACTTTCAACTGAGTTGAAACTAAAAATTAAAATTGTCGATCACAGGGCAGAATGTTGCAAGACCAACCACTTCTATGCAAATACCTTTTACAAGTTCAAACCTGTCCGATAGAGTCACTTTGGGTCACAATCAACTATTTGACAGTGAGAGTTTCCATGTACAATTTAGAAGACACTAGTACACTCTCTACGATTGTAAACAGGGTTTCCATTGAATCTGTTTGAGAGCTGTGGGAACAAAACCAACTCAAGACTCCGGAGAAAGGCCCACCTGTGCTCAGCTCTGAACCTGCTCCTGGATCCTGTGCTTGTTGTTTGTCCTGAGCTCCCCCTGCTGGTCAGTAAGCCCCATGCAGTCCAGCCCCAGAGCTGCCCTGTGAGGGTCACACTGACTGCCCTGTCTATGTCCACCTGCACTGAAATAGACAGATGGGTCCTCAGTGCTCACAGAGGTCAGGGGTAGGTCAATACTACAGAGGTTTATAGTAGGAGATCCCTGTTCACCATGGCCTCTCCCTGGCTGCTGCCTGAATCCAATCAATCCCAAATACCCTCTCCCTGAACCAAGGTCGTCCTATCTCAAGAGGCTTTGGAGTCTCCTCCTGAGGAGGCCACTTTTAACCAGGAAACTATACCAATCATTTTCTTATGAGTATAACTGACTGTTATAAGGTCTGGAACCCATGAGTAGTTTGCGAATGCCACAGCATTACCGCTCCACCAAGAGATTTCTCCAGAACTGTTTCCCACATCAAGTTGAATGCAGGCAAGTGAATGAAGCTAGAAAGCAAGCAAATAACATGTCTACTTATTAGAAAGAAGGAAAGAAGGTCTAATAATATTGGGAATGGATGTGTTGAGAAAGGGCCAGAAAATTTGAGCTGAGCATTTTCTTCAATTTTGACAATGCACCTGCTCATTCTTCAAGGGCATCAAGGACTGAACTCTGAGAATTTCATGAAGAAACTGTACTTAATCTGCTCTATAGCCCTACGGTTAATCATATGTTACACAGTGAGCCACTTAAGAGAAACCCAATCCAGTAAGAGGCGTCAGTGCCCCCATGTGGTGAGATGTCTCCCTGTCATGTCAGTGACCTGTGTTTTTATTCTCACTCTCTAGGAGACAACAGACACTGTGTCCTCTGGTGCTGGACTGAGAGATGCCTCTGAGACTCCTGCTCTGCAGCTGCATCAGGCTGAGGGTTTCTGCCCCTCTCAGGAAGGGGGTTCTCTCACCGTGTCTCTTGCACAGTAATACATGTTCTTCAGGCTGCTCCACTGCAGGTACGTGGTGCTGATGGAGTTGTCTGTGGAGATGGTGACTTTTCCTTGGAAGGATGGGTTGTACCTGGTATCAGAGTCAACAGGATAAATCATTCCTACCCATTCCAAGCCCTTTCCAGGTGGCTGCCTAATCCAGTGGCTCCAGCTTCCAGTAAAGCTGTACTCAGATGCCTTACAGGAGATCCTCGAAGATTCCCCAGGTCTTTTCACCTCTGCCCCAGACTGCACCAGGTCACCTGAGCACAGACACCAGTGGAGATAGGATTCAGAGATCAGATATTCCCTCTATACACACACGCCACCACCACCACCACCACCACCACCACCACCACCACCACCACCAACCCACCACCCCATTCATCTCAAATCCTGTGACGATCCTGACCTTGGAGAAGAGCAATGAGGAGAGCTAGGCTGGCAGAGCCCATCTTGCAAGGAGGATGGAAAGGGATCACACTGTGGTCCCCAGCTGGATGATGAGGGTGCTTCCCCTGTGGAGGTGGCCTGTGGATCTAAAATGGATGTCTTCACTTTGCATATTTCTTCCCTGCTCTCCATGTCAGACTCCTCCAGTCTTATAACCCTGGAAACCCAAGGTAGGAGGAGGTGCGTGTGTTGGGACTGCTGGGAGGGACAGAACCTGATCCTAGTAACATCCTGCAAAACACACACACACACACACACACACACACACACCACCACCACCACCACCACCACCACCACCACCACCACCACCACCACCACCACCAACACCATCACCACAACCACCACCACCACCCGGCACTGACACCTCACGCATGGAGAGTTTTGCACTGTGGCTCTCCACTCAGTGTATCTCTTAGTCCACACCCGGGGAGGAGTTGTTTCAAACCCAGTGTGAATCTGCAGCCCAAGGAGCCTGGGGTGTCACAAAGGGTCCCTCCTTACTGTCTGTGGGGAATGATGTCCAGATAGAGAGTACCTCTGTCTCCTTAGTGAAGACTTTGCAGAATCTGATTTCCCAAATGGTCCCTTCTTAGTAAACTCTCAGGTACCTCCTAGTACCCAGGTCTGCCCTGTGCTTCCTGCTGCCTGAGAAGAAATATAATCTGTCCCTAAACATTTCTCTGACCTACTCTGATCTAAACTAAAGAAAACAATCAGTGGGTTAACTTTTTCTCTCTCTGAGGAGGAGGCCTTGGGGTTCGGGGAACACAAAGAACCACTGACATAACAGCCCACAAAGACAATGTCCTACGTCTGGGTTTTGAGAGTAGTGACTGGGGACATTAAAACATATGAAGTGCAGCTAATTGTTTCTCCCTTTCCAGAGTGATGATAATTGAAGACAGATGGAAACCATTAGTCCAATGCTGTAATTAATCATAGATTCGAGTCTCCTGAACTCTCAGACCAGAAGAAACATATGGTGCCTTACTATCAGTACCCATTTCTTTGGAAAAGATAGCATTAGAAGGTGTTAGGAAGAGTGGGATAAAAAGTGAAACAATACACACAGAGAGAAACATACACACACACACACACACACACACAAAGAAAAGAGAAAAAAAGAATAGATTTACTGGTTGGTAGACTTGTGGAAGTCCTGAGACTGTGGTTGTCAGCCTCCCTTCAGGTCTGGGACAGAACTCAGCCCTTGGAAAAACTTCCAGCCAAATAACTGACAAGCCTACAAGGGAGCAATAGTCCTGGGGAGATACAATGACTTTAGAACAATCAAACTTCTGTGATTAAAAGGGCAACATTTATCCAGGGAAAAATTCATAATGTTTGGAAAGAAAAGGTAATTGTAACAGGAGTTTGTGTGCATTGCAGTCAATGAAATGAAACAAAAGTGCATGCATTTTTGAATGAACACTAATCTTCTCAGTATACCTTCATGCAATCCACAAAAAAAAAAAAATAAAGAGAAAATAAAATTCAAGCATTTCCCCTCAGTTTTCTCCTGATGAGGAGAGAGCACCCCAGGTTGTGGTTTATGCATTTGGGGTCTCCCAAGAAACAAACAAGGACCCAGAGAATGTGTCCTACTTCCATGCCTCATTCTCCTCCCTCTGTTCTCTGGAGTTGACGGTCATGCTAAAAACATCTTAATCTTGGTTCTCAGAGGCAGGAAGAGGACTAAAAACCACGACACAGGGAAAAATGAGATAGGGGAGGCTCCAATTCTGCTAGGAAACCTGTATCTTCCTCATCACACACTGAGTCTTGAATCAGGATCATGTGCCTGGTTGGCCTGAGACCCTGTGCCATGCATCCCAACCTTCCCTTCATGGTGCTTACAATCTGGTCTCACATAACTTTCCTTACCTACTTTTATCTGCATCACCACACGCATCAAATAAGTGATATATTCCTGTTGTGGAGACCCAGTTTCTTAAGAAAATCTCTTGAAGAGTGAGTCATTGTTGTAT